>NW_024744404.1:0-16650 GCF_018991925.1 Homarus americanus
ACCTGGCAGTGTCAGAGGTGTACCTGGGAGAGTCAAAGGTGTATCTGGGAGTGTCTGAGGTGTACCTGGGAGGGTCAAAGCTGTACCTGGGAGTGTCATTGGTGTACCTGGGAGTGTCAGAGGTGTAACTGGAAGTGTCAGAGGTGTACCTGGAAGTGTCAGAGGTGTACCTGGGAGTGTCAGGAGTGTGCCTGGGAGTGTCAGCGGTGTACCTGGGAGTGTCAGAGGTGTACCTGGGAGTGTCTGAGGTATACCTGGGAGTGTCTGAGGTGTTCCTGGGAGTGTCTGAGGTGTACCTGGGAGTGTGAGAGGTGTACTTGGGAGTGTCTGAGGTGTACCTGGGAGTGTCAGAGGTGTACCTGGGAGTGTCAGAGGTGTACCTGGGAGTGTCAGGGGTGTACCAGGGAGTGTCAGTGGAGTACCTGGGAGTGTTAGCGGTGTACCTGGGAGTGTTAGAGGTGTATCAGGGAGTGACAGAGGAGTACCTAGAAGTGTCCTAGGAGTGTGAGAAGTGTACCTGGGAGTGTCTGGGGTGTACCTCGGAGTGTCAGAGGTGTACCTCGTAGTGTCAGGGGTGTACCAGGGAGTGTCAGTGGAGTACATGGGAGTGTCAGAGGTGTACCTGGGAGTGTCAGAGGTGTGCCTGGGAGTGTCAGAGGTGCACTTGGGAGTGTCAGAGGTGCACCTTGGAGTGTCTGAGGTGTACCTGGCAGTGTTTGAGGTGTACCTGGCAGTGTCAGCGTTGTACCTGGGAGTGTCAGCGGTGTACCTGGGAGTGTTAGAGGTGTATCAGGGAGTGAAAGAGGAGTACCTAGGAGTGTCATAGGTGTACCTAGGAGTGTGAGAAATGTACCTGGGAGTGTCTGGGGTGTACCTGGGAGTGTCAGTGGAGTGCCTGGGAGTGTCAGAGGTGTACCTGGGAGTGTCAGAGCTGTACCTGGGAGTGTCAGAGGTAAATCTGGGAGTGTCGGACGTGTACCTGGGAGTGTCAGAGGTGTACCAGGGAATGTCAGTGGAGTACCTGTATGTATATTATGTATGCTGGATTATGTATTATGTATGTATATTATGTATGTGCTCCATTTATATTTATTCAGCCTAGCTAGCAGCGTGTGGCAATGTTATTACCATATCCCACACGCTTAATTAATGTGCCTGGCGACGTATGGAAGCTGCTAATGTATCACTTGCCATATGTCGTCTATGGTAGTTGACCAGGACCTTAGCTAGGGAGCAGTGCTATCCACCTCTGTGTACATACTCTTATCCAGTAAACCGAACCTACAAAACTATACAGGTGTTTGTGTTCTCTCCTGTATATAGAACTTATTACCCAGAATACCTAACATGGCGCAGTGCGTAGTTTTACTGGATTATTACGAGTGATTAGTGCAAGTTTGTGGAAAGCCGGCTGATGGATCCCCGCTTGGGTCAACCCCGCGTCATCCCTCGAAGAATTTCGCAACTTTGAGCAGTGTCAGTGACAGTGATTTTCTGTGAAGTGTTAAGTGCATTGTGTGTTTCGTGCCATTCATGTGTGACCTTGTTCGAACGGATTTCCAAGGTATACGGCATGTTCTGGGCATTTGTGGGGTGTAGAGCTCAGCGCACCCTCCTCTGACCGTTTACAGAGAGCGACTGAGCTACTCCTATCTCCACCCCCCTCCCTCACAGCGCCGCCTCCACCCCCCCTCACAGCTGGGGCGAGACGCTCTGCCTGCCTGGGACACACACACATACATGTACTAACACTTGCTGACCGCGCGGCCTTCTTATATATATTTTATATATATAACCTACTTATCTGTGTATTTAATTAAATTTTTTTGTCTGAAATCTTGTTGATACGACGGGCTGACCGGTCAACACTGATTTAAGACACAGTACACAGAGGAAGTAGTTATGTCTCATGCCTTACGTAGCCGTGGACCCAGCGCCTGGATGAGTCAAGCGGATGATAGTCCCCCAGAGATGGATGACCAGGCCGGCCCAGCTCCCACAACATCGCGCAGCCCTTCACCTCAACATTCAGCGTTATCTCCAGAGATAATTGCCTTAATGAAGTTTATGAGAGATGAGAGACGCGAGGATGAAGCTCACAGACGTTTGGCGGATGAGCACAGAAGGCAAGCAGAGGCAGAACGAGACCACCAACGGAGAATGGAAGACAGTGCACGGTTTGAAGCCTTGATATCTCGCCTCACTGTTAACCAAGCCCCTGGCTCTAACACTGCCTCGGTACTGAATGGTTCAGATACCTCATCCATGCTTCCTTCACGCCCCCCAGCCCCACCTAAAGCAGCAGCTCAAACACCGCCCATCTTGGAGCCTGATGTAAATTTCCAGACTTTTCGCGAATGGCGGCGGCGGTGGGCTGATTATGCTACAATGGTGGATCTCCAGAGTTTGTCACAGCCTAAACAACTCATCCAGCTGCGTATGTGCCTGTCCTTGGAAGTTCAGCGTGTCTTAGAACATACGTTGCAGGTACCCCCAACCTCTTCGCTGTCTGTAGAGGAGGTACTGGACGTTCTACAACGGCACATCAAAGGACAGCAGAATGAAGCTCTGCGCAGGAGGGAATTGTTTAGCTGCAGACAGATGGAGGGTGAGTCTTTTGACGCTTTTTATGTACGTCTTAAGAGAGCCTCGGAAGAGGTAGATATATGTTTAGGCCACCACCAGCAGTGCGAGGAGACCCAGTTGAAGCAGGTGATCCTGATGGGTGTTAAGGACGAGGAACTTGTCCAACGCCTCACCTCCCTCGACTCTTCCTCTTCTCTTCAGGATGTGTTGACGATATGTCGCTCCTATGAGGCTGCCAGGTGTGCCACCTCTGCCATCCGAGCTCCCCCTACAGCTGTACGCGCTGTGTCCCGGTACAAGAAGGACAAGAAGTCTGCTCCTACGCCTTCGCCCACCACGTCCACGCCCGGTTCATTTTGTAACAACTGTGGTAAGCAGCACGGAACACAGGTATGTCCAGCTGCTCAGTCTACCTGCAACAGTTGTGACCGTAAGGGCCACTGGTCACTCACAGTACGGTGCCCAGCCAAACGCGTCCAGTGCAATGTGTGCGGCCGTCTGGGCCACTATGACAAGTGTTGCCCTTCCAACAAACCCAAGGAACAGCGTCAACGGAAGCTTCAGCGCCCTTCTACCAGAGAGGGCCGCCCACAGTCTCCCAATCAGAGGCACGACGACCCTGGACAACGCTGGAGCCATATTAGGAATGTGTGCTCCCCCCCGCGTCCCAGGACCAAAGTTCCCCAGTACATCAGTGTCATTGTGACCTACCGCAGTGTGTCATCCCGTCTCCAGATGTTGCCCGACACCGGCGCTGATGCTACAGTCATCGGTCCCCAGCATTTGCAATGCTTGGGGCTCTCTCCAAGTGATCTAGGACCGCCCCCCAAGGATCTCCGCTTTATGGCAGATGGTTCACAGATGACCCCGGCCCTGGGTTCACTCCAAGCACAAGTCACCTTTGGCAACAGGTCGTGTCAAGCCTGGATTGATGTGCATAACGGTGTCCCGACTCCTTTGCTGTCCTACAGACATTGTCAAGAGTTGGCCATCATCTCCCAGGACTTCCCCAAACCTATTCTTGAGGTAAAACACGCCAACAGGGTGCAAGAAGGGAGCAGCAACTACCCTGCTGCCGCCCTACCCCTGACCTCTTGCCAGTGACACCTCTCCTTCGGATGCTCGGAAGTACTTCCTGAAGGAATTCAGCGACGTTCTGGTGACCAAGTCCGCTCTGGAATCCAAGCCTCTCAAGAAGATGGTAGGTCCCCCCATGAGGATCCACCTGAGGGACGACGCGAAGCCCTTCGCTATTTACACCCCTCGACTGGTTCCCCTGGCCTTCCGCGAGGCGGTCAAAAACGAGCTGGACTCCATGGTCGCCCAAGAAATTATTGCACCAACCGGCGATGAACCGTCTCCATGGTGTCACCCGATGGTTGTCGTCGCAAAACCTAAAGGTGGTGTTCGGATCACCACTGACCTCTCCAAGCTCAACAGCCAGGTGTCTCGTCCTGCGCACCCTTCTCCCACGCCCTTTGCAGCTATACGCAGTGTGAACCCGAAGGCGCGCTTCTTCACGACGATGGACGCCCTGTGTGGATACTGGCAGATAGAGCTTGCCGAAGAAGACCGACCACTCACAACTTTCATCACCCCGCATGGACGTTACAGTTATTGCCGTGGCCCCATGGGATTCGCCGCTACAGGAGACGCTTTCTGTCTTCGAGGTGACATGGCTCTACAAGGTCTGGCAAACTGCGTGAAAGTGGTCGACGACATACTCGTGTACGACGAGGATTATATGGATCACCTCTGCCGTATCTACGAGGTACTCAACAGGTGCCGGAAGCACGGCATTACCCTAAATGCCGACAAGTTTGTTCTGGCCAGCTCTTCAGCTGACTTTTGTGGGTACACCCTCTCAGGGAATGGTATCGCAGCTGACCCGGAAAAGGTCCGCGCCATCACGGATTTTCCCACCCCTGCTAACCTGACCGACTTGAGGTCCTTCATCGGTCTCGTCAACCAGTTAGCAGAGTTTTCGTCAGACATCTCCGCAGCTGCTCAACCACTTCGCCCCCTGATGAGCCCCAAGAGGACATTCCTGTGGACCCCCGACCACGACAAGGCCTTCCAGCAAGTGAAACAGGCCCTGTCTCGTCCACCTGTCCTCGCCACGTTTGACCCAGCCTTGCCGACAGTTCTGCAGACAGATGCCTCACGCTTGTATGGCGTGGGATACGCCCTACTGCAGGATCATGGTGGAGGGCAGTTCCGGCTCGTCCAGTGTGGCTCGCGTTTCCTCTCTGACACTGAGACGCGCTACGCCACCATTGAGTTGGAGCTGTTGGCTGTGGTCTGGGCGACGTCCAAGTGCAGGTTTTACCTCATAGGCCTGCAACACTTTCACCTAGTGACCGACCATCGCCCGCTTGTCCCGATCCTCAACCACTACACGCTAGACGCCGTTGAGAACCCTCGCCTCCAGCGTCTGAAAGAGAAGCTCTCGGCGTACATCTTCACAGCAGTGTGGCGTGCTGGTAAGGAGCTCTGCATCCCTGATGCCTTATCCCGCTCTCCTGTCAGCCGCCCTACTCCAGAAGACCATGTGCTCGACGCCGACCTCGCTCTTTCCGTCAGGACTGTGGTCACTCTCCATGCCGTCCAATCCCTTCGTTCGGACCTGTCACCAGATGACGACAAGGCAATGGAGGACCTTCGAACAGCGGCCCGAGATGACCCTTCCTACGTCCGACTTGTCGAGTGTGTGAGGAATGGATTTCCTAGCAACCGCTACGATCTTCACAACACCCTGCTCCCGTATTGGAAACTCCGCGATGAACTTTACTGCGACGGAGACCTTGTTCTGTACGGAGCACGTGTAGTTGTCCCTGCTGCATTACGTCCCCACGCCTTGGCTCGCCTTCACGACAGCCACCGTGGAGCTGAGGCCACCAAACGACGTGCACGACAGACTGTGTTCTGGCCCGGCATCAACTCCGACATCTCCAATGTTGTCCGTGCGTGTGAGCCCTGCCAAGTATTACAACCCAGCCAGCAGCAGGAACCCTTCATGAGTGACGACAACCCCACCCGCCCCTTTGAGTCTGTGTCGGCCGACTTTTTCTGTGTGTCAGGAAAGTCCTTCCTTGTTATCGTCGACCGTCTCTCTGGTTGGCCGGTTGTCATCAAGTGCGGTAATGACACGACGTCTGCCGCCACCATCAGCAAGTTCCGCCACTACTTCCGTGACGTGGGCGTTCCTGTACGCCTGCGAACCGACGGAGGGCCTCAGTTCACAAGCCGGGACTTTGCCGTGTTCCTCGACCGATGGGGAGTCCGGCATGTGTTGTCATCGCCCCATTACCCGCAGTCCAACGGCCACGCTGAGGCTGCTGTCAAATCCTTGAAGCACCTCATCCTTAAGGTGGCCCCTTCTGGGAATATTGACTGCGAGGCCTTCGACCGGGGTCTTCTTGAACTCCGCAACACACCCAACTACACCGGACGCTCCCCTGCCCAGGTTTTGTATGGACGCCCCCTTCGTTCTTGTGTCCCTGCTCACCCTCAATCCTTCTCCAAGGAGTGGCAGGCCAAGACAGAGGATTGTGATCGCCGAGCCGCCGAACGTGTTCAGGACGTCGTCGCCCGCTACAACGACCACGCCCGTTCTCTCCCCAGGTTGAGTGTCGGCACCCAAGTCCGTGTTCAGGACCCGACCTCCCTACGTTGGGACAAAGTAGGCGTAGTCATGGGTCTCGGCAGGTCACGGGACTACCAGGTGCGGTTACCCAGTGGTCGTGTGTGGTGGAGGAACCGCCGTTTTCTCCGCCCCGTAACAATGCCTTCTGCTGGCCCCGCCACCAGTGTTGAGTCCCATACCCTTCCCAGTGATCTAGTCCCTCGACGCTCAGAACGGATCCAGAAGAAAAGGTCCGCTCAAGACTTTGCTATGAGCGTATAGGGGGGAGGGAGGTGTATGTATATTATGTATGCTGGATTATGTATTATGTATGTATATTATGTATGTGCTCCATTTATATTTATTCAGCCTAGCTAGCAGCGTGTGGCAATAAAGCATACCATATCCCACACGCATAATTAATGTGCCTGGCGACGTATGGAAGCTGCTAATGTATCACTTGCCATACGTCGTCTATGGTAGTTGACCAGGACATTAGCTAGGGAGCAGTGCTATCCACCTCTGTGTACATACTCTTATCCAGTAAACCGAACCTACAAAACTATACAGGTGTTTGTGTTCTCTCCTGTATATAGAACTTATTACCCAGAATACCTAACAGTACCTAGCAGTGTCAGAGGTGTACCTGGGAGTGTCAGAGGTGTACCCTGGAGTGTCAGTGGAGTACCTGGGAGTGTCAGAGGTGTACCTGGGAGTGTCAGAGGTGTACTGGGAGTGTCAGAGGTGTACCTGGGAGTGTTAGAGGTGTACCTGGGATTGTCAGAGGTGTACCTGCGAGTGTGAGAAGTGTACCTGAGAGTGTCTGGGGTGTACCTGGGAGTGTCTGGGGTGTACTTGGGAGTGTCTGAGGTACCTGAGTGTCTGGGGTGTACCTGGGAGTTTCAAAGGGGTACCTGGGAGTGGCAGGGGTGTGCCAGGGAGTGTCAGTGGAGTACCTGGGAGTGTCAGAGGTTTACCTGGGAGTGTCGGAGGTGTACATGGAGTGTCAGAGGTGTACCTGGCAGTGTCAGCGGTGTAGCTGGGAGTGTCAGAGGTGTGCCTGGGAATGTCAGAGGTGTACCTGGGAGTGTCTGAGGTGTACCTGGGAGTGTCTGAGCTGTACCCGGGAGTGTCAGAGAATTACCAGGGAGTGTCACAGGGGATCCTGGGAGTGTGAGAGGTGTACCTGAGAGTGTGAGAGGTGTACCTAGGAGTGTCTGAGGTGAACCTGGGAGTGTCAGAGGTGTACCTGGGAGTGTCTGAGGTGTTCCTGGGAGTGTCTGAGGTGTACCTGGGGGTGTCTGGGGAGAACCAGGGAGTGAAAGTGGTGTACCTGGGAGTGTCAGAGGTGTACCAGGGAGTGTCGGAGGTGTACCTGGGAGTGTCAGAGGTGTACTAGGGAGTGTCAGAGGAATACCTAGGAGGGTCAGAGGTGTACCTGGGAGTGTCAGAGGTGTACCTAGGAGTATCGGAGGTTTACCTAGGAGTGTCGGAGTTGTACCTGGGTGTGTCGGAGGCAGACCTGGGAGTGTCAGAGGTGTATGTATATTATGTATGCTGGATTATGTATTATGTATGTATATTATGTATGTGCTCCATTTATATTTATTCAGCCTAGCTAGCAGCGTGTGGCAATGTTATTACCATATCCCACATGCTTAATTAATGTGCCTGGCGACGTATGGAAGCTGCTAATGTATCACTTGCCATACATCGTCTATAGCAGTTGACCAGGAGCCTAGCTGGGAGGAGCGCTACCCCCCCTCTGTGTACATACTCTTATCCAGTAAACCGAACCTACAAAACTATACAGGTGTTTGTGTTCTCTCCTGTATATAGAACTTATTACCCAGAACACCTAACATGGCGCAGTGCGTATTCTTACTGGATAATTACGAGTGATTAGTGCAAGTTTGTGAAAGCCGGCTTATGGACTCCCGCCTTGTGGCCTTGTGTCAACCCCCGCGTCATCCCTCGAAGAATTTAGCAACTTTGAGCAGTGTCAGTGACAGTGATTTTCTGTGAAGTGTTTAGTGCATTGTGTGTTTCGTGCCATTCATGTGTGACCTTGCTCGAACGGATTCCCAAGGTATATGGCATGTTCTGGGCATTTGTGGGGTGTAGAGTTCAGCGCACCCTCCTCTGACCGTTTACAGAGTGTGACTGAGCTACTCGCTGTCTCCACCCCCCTCCCTCACAGCGCCGCCTCCACCCCCCCTCACAGCTGGGGCGAGACGCTTTGCCCGGGACACACACACACACATACATGTACTAACACTTGCTGACCGCGCGGCTCTCTTATATATATTTTATATATATAACCTACTTATCTGTGTGTATTTAATTAAATTTTTTGTCTGAAATCTTGTTGATACGACGGGCTGACCGGTCAACACTGATTTAAGACACAGTACACAGATGAAGTAGTTATGTCTCATGCCTTACGTAGCCGTGGAGCCAGCGCCTGGATGAGTCAAGCGGATGATAGTCCCACAGAGATGGATGACCAGGCCGGCCACGACGCTCCAGCTCCCACAACATCGCGCAGCCCTTCACCTCAACATTCAGCGTTATCTCCAGAGATAATTGCCTTAATGAAGTTTATGAGAGATGACAGACGCGAGGATGAAGCTCACAGACGTTTGGCGGATGAGCACAGAAGGCAAGCAGAGGCAGAACGAGACCACCAACGGAGAATGGAAGACAGTGCACGGTTTGAAGCCTTGATATCTCGCCTCACTGTTAACCAAGCCCCTGGCTCTAACACTGCCTCGGTACTGACTGGTTCAGATACCTCATCAATGCTTCCTTCACGCCCCCCAGCCCCACCTAAAGCAGCAGCTCAAACACCGCCCATCTTGAAGCCTGATGTGACTTTCCAGACTTTTCGTGAATGGCGGCGACGGTGGGCTGATTATTCTACAATGGTGGATCTCCAGAGTTTGTCTCAGCCTAAACAACTCATCCAGCTGCGTATGTGCCTGTCCTTGGAAGTTCAGCGTGTCTAGAACATACGTTGCAGGTACCCCCAACCTCTTCGCTGTCTGTAGAGGAGGTACTGGACGTTCTACAACGGCACATCAAAGGACAGCAGAATGAAGCTCTGCGCAGGAGGAAATTGTTTAGCTGCAGACAGATGGAGGGTGAGTCTTTTGACGCCTTTTATGTACGTCTTAAGAGAGCCTCGGAAGAGGTAGATATATGTCTAGGCCACCACCAGCAGTGCGAGGAGACCCAGTTGAAGCAGGTGATCCTGATGGGTGTTAAGGACGAGGAACTTGTCCAACGCCTCACCTCCCTCGACTCTTCCTCTTCTCTCAAGGATGTGTTGACGATATGTCGCTCCTATGAGGCTGCCAGGTGTGCCACCTCTGCCATCCGAGCTCCCCCTACAGCTGTACGCGCTGTTTCCCGGTACAAGAAGGACAAGAAGTCTGTTCCTACGCCTTCGCCCACCAGGTCCACGCCCGGTTCATTTTGTAACAACTGTGGTAAGCAGCACGGAATACAGGTGTGTCCAGCTGCTCAGTCTACCTGCAACAATTGTGACCGTAAGGGCCACTGGTCGCTCACAGTACGGTGCACAGCTAAGTACGTACAGTGCAATGTGTGCGGTCGTCTGGGCCACTATGACAAGTGTTGCCCTACCCACAAACCCAAGGGACAGCGTCGGCGGAAGCTTCGGCGCCCTTCTACCAGAGAGGGCCGCCCACAGTCGCCAAATCAGAGGCACGACGACCCTGGACAAAGCCCGACCCATATTAGGAGGGTGTACTCCTTGCATCCCAGGACCAAAGTCCCCCAGTACATCAGCGTCATCGTGACCTACGGCGGTGTGTCATCCCGTCTTCAGATGTTGCCCGACACCGGCGCTGATGCTACAGTCATCGGTCCCCAGCATTTGCAATGCTTGGGGCTCTCTCCAGGCGATCTAGGACCGCCTCCCAAGGACCTCTGCGTCACGGCAGATGGTTCACAGATGGCCCCAGCCCTGGGTTCACTCTATGCACATGTCACCTTTGGCAACAGGTCGTGTCAAGCCTGGATTGATGTGCATAACGGTGTCCCGACTCCTTTGCTGTCCTACAGACATTGTCAAGAGTTGGCCATCATCTCCCAGGACTTCCCAACACCGATTCTCGAGGTAAAATACGCCAACAGGGTGCACGAAGGGAGCAGCAACTGCCCTGCTGCCGCCCTACCCCTACCTCTGGCCAGTGACACCTCTCCTTCGGTAGTTGTCCCTGCTGCTTCACGTCCCCACGCCTTGGCTCGCCTCCACGACAGTCACCGTGGAGCTGAGGCCACCAAACGACGTGCACGACAGACTGTGTTCCGGCCTGGCATCGACCCCGACATCTCCAATGCTGTCCAGGTGTGTAAGCCCCGCCACGTATTACAACCCAGCCAGCAGCAGGTACCCTTCATGAGTGACGACAACCCCACCCGCCCCTTTGAGTCTGTGTCGGCCGACTTTTTCTGTGTGTCAGGAAAGTCCTTCCTGGTTATCGTCGACCGTCTCTCTGGTTGGCCGGTTGTCATCAAGGGCGGTAATGACACGACGTCTGCCGCCACCATCAGCAAGTTCCGCCACTACTTCCGTGACGTGGGCGTTCCTGTACGCCTGCGAACCGACGGAGGGCCTCAGTTCACAAGCCGGGACTTTGCTGTGTTCCTTGACCGATGGGGAGTCCGGCATGTGTTGTCATCGCCCCATTACCCGCAGTCCAACGGCCACGCTGAGGCTGCTGTCAAATCCCTGAAGCACCTCATCCTTAAGGTGGCCCCTTCTGGGAACATTGACTGCGAGGCCTTCGACCGGGGTCTTCTTGAACTCCGCAACACACCTAACTACACCGGACGCTCCCCTGCCCAGGTTTTGTATGGGCGCCCCCTTCGTTCTTGTGTCCCTGCTCACCCTCAATCCTTCTCCAAGGAGTGGCAGGCCAAGACAGAGGATTGTGATCGCCGAGCCGCCGAACGTGTTCAGGACGTCGTCGCCCGCTACAACGACCACGCCCGTTCTCTCCCCAGGTTGAGTGTCGGCACCCAAGTCCGTGTTCAGGACCCGACCTCCCTACGTTGGGACAAAGTAGGCGTAGTCATGGGTCTCGGCAGGTCACGGGACTACCAGGTGCGGTTACCCAGTGGTCGTGTGTGGTGGAGGAACCGCCGTTTTCTCCGCCCCGTAACAATGCCTTCTGCTGGCCCCGCCACCAGTGTTGAGTCCCATACCCTTCCCAGTGATGAAGTCCCTCGACGCTCAGAACGGATCCAGAAGAAAGGTCCGCTCAAGACTTTGCTATGAGCGTATAGGGGGGAGGGAGGTGTATGTATATTATGTATGCTGGATTATGTATTATGTATGTATATTATGTATGTGCTCCATTTATATTTATTCAGCCTAGCTAGCAGCGTGTGGCAATGTTATTACCATATCCCACATGCTTAATTAATGTGCCTGGCGACGTATGGAAGCTGCTAATGTATCACTTGCCATACATCGTCTATAGCAGTTGACCAGGAGCCTAGCTGGGAGGAGCGCTACCCCCACTCTGTGTACATACTCTTATCCAGTAAACCGAACCTACAAAACTATACAGGTGTTTGTGTTCTCTCCTGTATATAGAACTTATTACCCAGAACACCTAACAAGAGGTGTATCTGGGATTATCGGAGGTGTACATGGGAGTGTCAGAGGTGTACCTTGGGAGTGTCAGAGGTGTACCTGGGAATGTCAGAGGTGTACCTGGGAGTGTCAGAGGTGTACCAGAGAGTGTCAGAGGTGTGCCTGGGAGTGTCGGAGGTGTACCTGGGAGTGTCTGGGGTGTACCTGGGAGTATCTGCGGTGTACCTGGGAGTGTCTGAGGTGTACCTGGGAGTGTCAGAGGTGTACCTGAGAGTGTCAGAAGTGTACTTGGGAGTGTCAGAGGTGTACCAGGGAGTGTCTGAGGTGTACCTAGGAGTGTCAGAGGTGTACCAGGGAGTGTCAGAGAATACCTAGGAATGTGAGAGGTGTACCTGGGAGGCTTGAGGTAACCAGAAGTATCGGAAGTTTACCTGGGAGTGTTGGGTACCTGGGAGTGCCGGAGGCGGACCTGGGAGTGTCGGAGGTGTACCTGGGAGTGTCAGAGGTGTACCAGGGTATGTCAGTGGAATACTTGGGAGTGTCAGAGGTGTACCTGGGAGTGTGAGAGGTGTACCTAGGAGTGTCTGAGGTGTACCTGGGAGTGTCAGAGGTGTACCTGGGAGTGTCAGAGGTGTACCTGGGAGTGTCGGAGGTGTACCTGGGAGTGTCACAGGAGTACCTGGTATTGTCAGAGGTGTACCTGGGAGTGTCAGAGATGTACTTGGGAGTGTCACAGGTGTACCTGGGATTGTCAGCGGTGTACCTGGGAGTGTCTGAGGTGTGCCTGCGAGTGTCAGAGGTGTGCCTGGGAGTGTCAAAGGTGCACTTGGGAGTGTCAGAGGAGCACCTTGGAGTGTCTGAGGTGTACCTGGGAGTGTCAGGAGAAAACCAGGGAGTGAAAGAGGTGTACCTGAAAGAGGTGTACCAGGGAGTGTCTGAGGTGTACCTGCGAGTGTCAGAGTGTACCAGGGAGTGTCAGAGGAATACCTAGGAGTGTCAGAGGTGCACCTGGGAGTGTCAGAGGTGTACCTAAGAGTATCGGAGGTTTACCTGGGAGTGTCGGAGTTGTACCTGGGAGTGTCGGTGGTGTACCTGGGAGTGTAAGAAGTGTACCTAGGAGTGTTGGTGTACCTGGGTTTGTCGGAGGTGTACCTGGGAGTGTCAGAGGTGTACTTGGGAGTGTCAGGGGTGTACCTGGGAGTGTCAGCGGTGTACCTGGGAATATCTGAGGTGTACCTGGGAGTGTCAGAGGTGTGCCTGGGAGTGTCAGAGGTGCACTTGGGAGTGTCATAGGTGCACCTTGGAGTGTCTGAGGTGAACCTGGGAGTGTCTGAGGTGTACCTGGCAGTGTCTGAGGTGTACCTGGCAGTGTCAGCGATGTACCTGGGAGTGTCAGAGATGTAACAGGGAGTTTCAGAGGAATACCTAGGAGTGTCAGAGGTATACCTGGGAGTATCGAAGGTGTACCTGGGAGTGTCAGAGGTGTACCTGGGAGTGTCAGATGTGTACCTGGGAGTTTCAGAGATGTACCTGGGAGTGTCTGAGGTGTACCAGGGAATCTCAGTGGAGTACCTGGGAGTGTCAGAAGTGTACCTGGGAACTTCAGAGGTGTACCTGGGAGTGTCAGAGGTGTACCTGGGAGTGTCAGAGGTGTACCTGGGAGTGTCGGAGGTGTACTTGCGAATGTGAGAAGTGTACCTGGGAGTGTCTGGGGTGTACCTGGGAGTGTCAGAGTTGTACCTGGGAGTGTCAGAGGTGTACCTGGGGTGTCGGAGGTGTACCTGGGAGTGTAAGAAGTGCATGCCTGCAAGTGTCAGAGGTGTACTTGGGGTGTCCAGAGGTGTACCTGGGAGTGTCAGCGGTATACCTGGGAGTGTCTGAGGTGTACCTGGGAATGTTAGAGGTGTGCCTGGGAGTGTCATAGGTGCACTTGGGAGTGTCAGAGGTGCACCATGGAGTGTCTGAGGTGTTCCTGGGAGTGTCTGAGGTGTATCTGGCATTGTCTGAGGTTTACCTGGCAGTGTCTGAGGTGTACCTGGGAGTGTCAGCGGTGCACCTGGGAGTGTTAGAGGTGTATCAGGGAGTGACAGAGGCGTACCTAGGAGTTTCAGAGGTGTACCTGGGAGTGTCAGAGATGTATCTGGGAGTGTTGGACGTGTACCTGGGAGTGTCAGAGGTGTACCAGGGAATGTCAGTGGAGTACCTGGGAGTGTCAGAGGTGTACCTGGGAGTGTCAGAGGTGTACCTGGGAGGGTCAGAGATGTATCTGGGAGTGTTGGACGTGTACCTGGGAGTGTCAGGGGCAGGGAATGTCCAGTGGAGTACCTGGGAGTGTCAGAGGTGTACCTGGGAGTGTCAGAGGTGTACCTGGTAGCGTCAGAGGTATACCTGGGAGTGTCGGAGGTGTATTTGCGAGTGTGAGAAGTGTACCTGGGAGTGTCTGGGGTGTACCTGGGAGTGTCTGGGGTGTACCAGGGAGTGTCTGAGGTGTTCCAGGTGAGTGTCATAGGTGTACCTGGGTGTGTCAGAGGTGTATCTGGGAGTGTCAGGGTTGTACCAGGGAGTGTCAATGGAGTACCTGGGAGTGTCATAGATGTACCTTGTAGTGTCAGAGGTGTACCCGGGAGTGTCAGAGGTGTACCTGGGAGGAGAACTGTACCTGGGAGTGTCTGAGGTGCACCTGGGAGTGTCTGCGGTGTACCTGGGAGTGTCTGATGTGTTCTTGGGAGTGTCAGGGGTGTACCTGGAAGTGTCAGAGGTGTACCTGGCAGTGTCAGAGGTGTACCTGGGAATGTCGGTGGTGTACCTGGGTGTGTCAGAGGTGTACCTGATAGTGTCAGAGGTGCACCTGGGAGTGTCAGAGGTGCACCTGGGAGTGTCTGAGGTGCACCTGGGAGTGTCTGAGGTGCACCTGGGAGTGTCTGAGGTGCACCTGGGAGTGTTTGAGGTGCACCTGGGAGTGTCTGAGGTGTTCCTGGGAGTGTCTGAGGTGTACCTGAGAATGTTAGAAGTGTACCTGGGAGTGTCTGAGGTGTACCTGCGAGTGTCTGAGATGTACCTGGGAGTGTCTTAGGTGTACCGGGGAGTGTCAGAGGAGTACCAGGGAGTGTCAGAGGTGTACCTCGGAGTGTCAGAGGTGTACCTGTGAGTGTCAGAGGTGTACCTGTGAGTGTCTGTGGTGTTCCTGGGAGTGTCTGAGGTGTACCTGGGAGTGTCAGAGGAGTACCAGGGAGTGTCAGTGGAGTACCTGGGAGTGTGAGAGGTGTACCTGGGAGCGTGAGAGGTGTACCTGGGAGAATCGGAAGTGTACCTGTCAGTGTCTGAGGTGTATCTGGGAGTGTCAGAGGTGTACCTTGGAGTGTCAGTGGTGTACCTGGGAGTGTCTGAGGTGTACCTGGGAGTGTCTGAGGTGTACCTGGGAGTGTCAGGGGTGTACCTGGGAGTGTCAGAGGTGTACCTGGGAGTGTCAGCGGTGTACCTTGGAGTATCAGAGGTGTCCCTGGGAGTATTAGAGGTGTACCTGGGAGTGTCGGAGGTGTACCTGGGAGTGTCGGAGGTGCACCTGGGAGTGTCTGAGGTGCACCTGGGAGTGTCTGAGGTGCACCTGGGAGTGTCTGAGGTGCACCTGGGAGTGTCTGAGGTGCACCTGGGAGTGTCTGAGGTGCACCTGGGAGTATCTGAGGTGCACCTGGGAGTGTCTGAGGTGTACCTTGGAGTGTCTGAGGTGTACTTGGGAGTGTCAGGGGTTTACCTGGGAGTGTCTGAGTGTACCTGGGAGTGTCTGAGGTGTACCTGGGAGAGTCTGAGGTGTACCTGGGAGTGTCATGGGTGTTCCTGGGAGTGTCAGGGGTGTACCTGGAAGTGTCAGAGGTGTACCTGGGAGTGTCAGCTGTATACCTGGGAGTGTCTGAGGAGTACCTGGCAGTGTCAGGGGTGTACCTTTGTGTGTCAGAGGTGTACCTGGGAGTGTCAGAGGTGAACCTGGGAGTGTCCGGAGTGTACCTGGGAGTGTCACTGTTGTACCTGGGAGTGTCAGAGGTGTACCTGGGAGTATCGGAGGTGTACCTGAGCGTGTGAGGGGTGTACCTGGGGGTGTCAGGGGTGTACCTCGGAGTGTCAGATGTGTACCTGGGAGTGTCTGACGTGTACCTGGGAGTGTTCAGAGGTGTACCTGGGAGTGTCAGAGGTGTACCTGGCAGTGTCAGACGAGTACCTGGGAGCATCAGAGGAGTACCTTTGTGTGTCAGAGGTGAACCTGGGAGTGTCAGGGGTGTACCTGGGAGTGTCATTGTTGTACCTAGGAGTGTCAGATGTGTACCTGGGAGTATCGGAGGTGTACCTGCCAGTGTCAAAGGTGTACCTGGCAGTGTTAGAGGTGTACCTGGGGGGTGTCTGAGGTGTACCTGGCAGTGTTAGAGGTGTACATGGGAGTGTCAGAGGTGTACCTGCCAGTGTCAGAGGTGTACCTGGCAGTGTTAGAGGTGTACCTGGGAATGTCTGAGGTGTACCTGGGAGTGCCAGAGGTGTACCTGGGAGTGTGAGTGGTGTACCTGGGAATGTCAGAGGTGTACCTGGGAGTGTCTGAGGTGTACCTGGTAGTGTATGAGGTGTACCTGGGAGGATCAGGTGTGTACCAGGGAGTGTCAGAGGAGTACCTGGGAGTTACAGAGGTGTACCTGGGAGTGTCAGAGGTGTACCTGGCAGTGTTAGAGGTGTACCTGGCAGTGTCAGAGGTGTACCTGGGACTGTCTGAGGTGTACCTGGGAGTGTCATAGGTGTGCCTGGGAGTGTCAGAGGTGTAACTGGGAGT
>NW_024744405.1:0-11935 GCF_018991925.1 Homarus americanus
AGTTGATAACCAACTTTCCCGAAAATAGATTTTCATCATAGAAAAACGGGAAATTGCATCATAAAAAATGGGAAATATCTACTCTTCCGGGAAAAGTTGGTTATATACTTTCCTAAAAAGAGATAGATTTTCTACTTTTCGGGAAAGTAGATTATCGACTTTTCGGGAAGTAGATTTAATTTGGGGAAATATTACCGAAGCCATACCTAATTCTTTTGCGAAGCTAGGATTATCATAGAAAACGTGAAATTTGTATCATAAAAAAAATGGAAATATCTACTTTCCGAAAGTTATTAGATAAGCAAATTTTACGAAAACAGATTATCATAGAAAACGGGAAATTTGTATCATAAAATGGAATATCTACTTTCCGGGAAAGTTGGTAACCAACTTTCCGAAAATAGATTATCATAGAAAACGGGAAATTTGTATCATAAAATGGGAAATATCTACTTTCCGAAAGTTATTAGATAACCAAATTTGCCGAAAATAGATTATCATAGAAAACGGAAATTTGTATCATAAAAAATGGGAAATATCTACTTCCGGGAAAGTTGGTTAGATAACCAACTTGCCGAAAATAGATTATCATAGAAACGGGAAATTTGTATCATAAAAATGGGAAATATCTACTTTCCGGGAAAGTTATACTAGATAACCAAATTTGCCGAAAACAGATTATCATAGAAACGGGAAATTTGTATCATAAAAATGGGGAAATATCTTACTTTCCCGAAAATAGATTATAATAGAAAACGGAATTTTGTATCATAAAAAATGGGAAATATTCCTACTTTCCGAAAATGTTAGGATAACCAAATTTGCCGAAAACAGATTATCATAGAAAACGGAAATTTGTATCATAAAAAATGGAAATATCTACTTCCGAAAGTTGGTTAGATAGCCAACTTTCCGAAAATAGACTATCATAGAAAACGAAATTTGTATCATAAAAATGGGAAATATCTACTTTCCGGGAAAGTTGGTTATACTTCTCTCCCGAAAAGTAGATAGATTTTCTACTTTTCGGAAAGTAGATTATCACTTTCGAAGTAGATTTTCGAATTTTGGGGAAATATTACCTAATTTTGCGAAGCAGATTATCATAGAAAACGTGAAATTTGTATCATAAAAAATGGGAAATATCTACTTTCCGAAAGTTGGGTTAGATAAACCAAATTTGCCGAAAATAGATTATCATAGAAACGGAAATTTGTATCATAAAAATGGGAAATATCTACTTTCCGAAAGTTGGAGTTAGATAAGCAAATTTGCCGAACAGATTATCATAGAAAACGGAAATTTGTATCATAAAAAAATGGGGAAATATCTACTTTCCGAAAGTTATTAGATAACCAAATTTGCCGAAACAGATTATCATAGAAAACGGGAAATTTGTATCATAAAAATGGGAAATATCTACTTCTCCGGGAAAGTTGGTTATATATTTTCCGAAAAGTAGATACAGATTTTTCTACTTTTGGGAAAGCAGAGGATTATCGACTTTTCGAAGCAGATTTCGAATTTTGGGGAAATATTACCTAATTTTATGAAGTAGATTATCATAGAAAACGTGAAATTTCTATCATGAAAATGGAATATCTACTTTCCGAAAGTTATTAGATAACCAAATTTGCCGAAATAGATTATCATAGAAAACGGAAATTTGTATCATAAAAAATAGAAATATCTACTTTCCGCTAAAGTTGGTTAGATAAACTAAATTTGCCGAAAACAGATTATCATAGAAAACGGGAAATTTGTATCATAAAATGGGAAATATCTACTTTCCGGGAAAGTTGGTTATTTACTTTGCCGAAAAAGTAGATAGATTTCTACTTTCGGGAAAGTAGATTATCGACTTTTCTCGAAGCTAGATTTTCGAATCTGGGGGAAATATTACCTAATTTTTGCGAAGTTGATTATCATAGAAAACGTGAAATTTGTATCATAAAAATGGGAAATATCTACTTTCCGGGAAAGTTAGTTAGATAACCAAATTTGCCGTAAAACAGATTATCATAGAAAACGGGAAATTTGTATCATAAAATGGAATATCTATTTTCCGGGAAAGTTGGTTAGATAACCAACTTTCCGGAAAATAGATTATCATAGAAAACGGAAATTTGTATCATAAAAATGGGAAATATCTACTTTCCGGAAAGTTGGTTAGATAAATCAATTTGCCGGAAACAGATTATCATAGAAAACGCAAATTTGTATCATAAAAATGGGAAATATCTTACTTCCGGGAACGTTGTTAGACAAACAACTTTCCCGAAAATAGATTATCATAGAAAACGGAAATTTGTATCATAAAATGGGAAATATCGACTTTCCGGGAAAATTGGTTAGATAACCAACTTTCCCGAAAATAGATTATCATAGAAAACGAGAAATTTGTATCATAAAAAATGGGAAATATCTACTTTCCGGGAAAGTTGGTTAGATAACCAACTTTCCCGAAATAGATTATCATAGAAAACGGGAAATTTGTATCATAAAAAATGGGAAATATCTACTTTCCGGGAAAGTTGGTTATTTACTTTGCCGAAAAGTAGATAGATTTTCTACTTTTCGGGAAAGTAGATTATCGACTTTTTGGGGAAGTAGATTTTCGAATTTTGGGGGAAATATTACCTAATTTTGCGAAGTTGATTATCATAGAAAACGTGAAATTTGTATCATAAAAAATGGGAAATATCTACTTTCCGGGAAAGTTGGTTAGATAACCAAATTTGCCGGAAACAGATTATCATAGAAAACGGGAAATTTGTATCATAAAAATTGGGAAATATCTACTTTCCGGGAAAGTTGGTTAGATAACCAACTTTCCCGAAATAGATTATCATAGAAAACTGGAAATTTGTATCATAAAAAATGGGAAATATCTACTTTCCGGGAAAGTTGGTTATTTACTTTGCCGAAAAGTAGATAGATTTTCTACTTTTCGGGAAAGTAGATTATCGACTTTTTGGGGAAGTAGATTTTCGAATTTTGGGGGAAATATTACCTAATTTTGCGAAGTTGATTATCATAGAAAACGTGAAATTTGTATCATAAAAAATGGGAAATATCTACTTTCCGGGAAAGTTGGTTAGATAACCAAATTTGCCGAAAACAGATTATCATAGAAAACGGGAAATTTGTATCATCAAAAATGGGAAACATCTACTTTCCGGGAAAGTTGGTTAGATAACCAAATTTGCCGAAAACAGATTATCATACAAAACGGTAAATTTGTATCATAAAAAATGGGAAATATCCACTTTGGGAAAGAGTTGGTTAGATAACCAACTTTCGAAACAAATATCATAGAAACAGGAGAGGCATATCATAAAAAATGGGAAATATCTACTTTCCGGGAAAGTTGGTTAGATAACCAAATTTGCCGAAAATAGATTATCATAGAAAACGGGAAATTTGTATCATAAAAAATGTGAAATATCTACTTTCCGCGAAAGTTTCTTAGATAACCAACTTTCCTAAAAATAGATTATCATAGAAAACAGGAAATTTTTATCATAAAAAATGGGAAATATCAACTTTCCGGGAAAGTTATATGATAACCAAATTTAAGCGAAAAACAGATTATCATAGAAACGGGAAAATTTGTATCATAAAATGGGAAATATCTACTTTCCGAAAGTTGTTAGATAAACTACAACTTTCCCGGAAAATAGATTATCATAGAAAACGGGAAATTTGTATCATAAAAAATGGGAGATATCTACTTTCCGGGAAAGTTGGTTATCTACTTTCCCGAAAAGTAGACAGATTTTCTACTTTTCGGGAAAGTAGATTATC
This sequence comes from Homarus americanus, assembly GCF_018991925.1. Taxonomy (NCBI): domain Eukaryota; kingdom Metazoa; phylum Arthropoda; class Malacostraca; order Decapoda; family Nephropidae; genus Homarus; species Homarus americanus. The sequence goes on from NW_024744405.1 coordinate 3,808, forward strand.
GACTTTTCGGGGAAGTAGATTTTCGAATTTTGGGGGAAATATTACGTAATTTTGCGAAGTAGATTATCATAGAAAACGGGAAATTTGTATCATAAAAATGGGAAATATCTACTTTCCGGGAAAGTTGGTTAGATAACCAAATTTGCCGAAAATAGATTATCATAGAAAACGGGAAATTTGTATCATAAAAATGGGAAATATCTACTTACCGGGAAAGTTGGTTAGATTACCAAATTTGCCGAAAATAGATTATCATAGAAAACGGGAAATTTGTATCATAAAAAAGGGGAAATATCTACTTTCCGGGAAAATTGGTTAGATAACCAAATTTGCCGAAAATAGATTATCATAGAAAACGGGAAATTTGTATCATAAAAAAATGGAAATATCTACTTTCCGCGAAAGTTGGTTAGATAAACAACTTTCCCGAAAATAGATTATCATAGAAAACGGGAAATTTGTATCATAAAAAATGGGAAATATCTACTTTCCGGGAAAGTTGGTTAGATACTTCTTCCCGAATAGTAGACAGATTTTCTACTTTTCGGGGAAAGTAGATTATCGACTTTTCAGGAAGCAGATTTCGAATTCGTGGAAATATTACCTAATTTGCGAAGTAGATTATCATAGAAAAACGTGAAATTTGCATCATAAAAAATGGGAAAATATCTACTCTTTCCGGGAAAGTTGATAGATAACCAAATTTGCCGAAAAAATAGATTATCATAGAAAACGGAAATTTAGAATATAAAAAATGGGAAATATCTACTTTCCGGGAAAGTTGGAGCAGATAAATCAAATTTGCCGAAAATAGATTATCATCATAGAAACGCGAAATTTGTATCATAAAAAATGGGAAATATCTACTTTCCGGGAAAGCGAAGATAACCAAATTTGCCGGAAAACAGATTATCATAGAAAACGGAAATTTGTATCATAAAATGGGAATATCTACTTTCCGGGAAAGTTGGTTAGATAACCAACTTTCCCGAAAATAGATTATCATAGAAAACGGGAAATTTGTATCATAAAAAATGGGAAATATCTACTTTCCGGGAAAGTTGGTTATATACTTTCCCGAAAAGTAGATAGATTTTCTACTTTTCGGGAAAGTAGATTATCGACTTTTCGGGGAAGTAGATTTTCGAATTTTGGGGAAAATATTACCTAATTTTGCGAAGTAGATTATCATAGAAAACGTGAAATTTGTATCATAAAAAATGAGAAATATCTACTTTCCGGGAAAGTTGGTTAGATAACCAACTTTCCCGATAATAGATTATCATAGAAAACGGGAAATTTGTATCATAAAAAATGGGAAATATCTACTTTCCGGGAAAGTTGTTTAGATAACAAAATTTGCCGAAAACAGATTATCATAGAAAACGGGAAATTTGTATCATAATGGGGAGGGGCTGATATCTACTTTTCCGGAAAGTTAAGTTAGATAACCAAACTTTCCCGAAAATAGATTATCATAGAAAACGGGAAATTTGTATTATAAAAAATGGGAAATATCTACTTTCCGGGAAAGTTGGTTATATACTCTCCCGAAAAGTAGATAGATTTTCTACTTTTCGGGAAAGTAGATTATCGACTTTTCGGGGAAGTAGATTTTCGAATTTTGGGGGAAATATTACCTAATTTTGCGAAGTAGATTATCATAGAAAACGTGAAATTTGTATCATAAAAAATGGTTAATATCTACTTTCCGGGAAAGTTGGTTAGATAACCAAATTTGCCGAAAATAGATTATCATAGAAAACGGGAAATTTGTATCATAAAAAATGGGAAATATCTACTTTCCGGGAAAGTTGGTTAGATAACCAAATTTGCCGAAAACAGATTATCATAGAAAACGGGAAATTTGTATCATAAAAATGGGAAATATCTACTTTCCGGGAAAGTTGGTTAGATAACCAACTTTCCCGAAAATAGATTATCATAGAAAACGGGAAATTTGTATCATAAAAAATGGGAAATATCTACTTTTCCGGAAAGTTGAGTTAGGATAACCAACTTTCTCCCGAAAAAATAGATTACTGGCAGAAAACGGAAATTTGTATCATAAAAATGGAAATATTCACTCTTCCGGGAAAGTTGGTTAGAGATTTTCCCGAAAAGTAGATGATTTTCATTTTTCGGGAAAGTAGATTATCGACTTCGGGAAGCAGATTTTTCGAATTTTGGGGAAATATTACCTAATTTTATGAAGTGAGATTATCATAAGAAACGAAATTTGTATCAGATAAAAATGGGAAACATTCACTTTCCGGGAAAGTTGAGTTAGATAACGAAATTTGCCGAAAATAGATTATCATAGGAAAAACGGGAAATTTTGTATCATAAAAAATGGGGAAAATATCTACTTCCGAAAAGTTATTAGATAAATCCAACCGCCGGAAACAGATTATCATAGAAAAACGGAAATTTGTATCATAAAAATGGAAGATCTACTTTTCCCGAAAAGTAGATAGATTTTCTACTTTTCGAAAGTAGATTATCGACTTTCGAAGCAGATTTTCGAATTTTGGGGAAATATTACCTAATTTTGCGAAGCAGATTATCATAGAAAACGTGAAATTTGTAATCACAAAAAATGGGAAATATCTACTTTCCGGGAAAGTTATTAGATAAACCAAATTTGCCGAAAACAGATATTATCATAGAAAACGGGAAATTTGTATCATAAAAATGGGAATATCTACTTTCCGGAACGTTAGTTAGATAACCAACTTTCCGAAAATAGATTATCATAGAAAACGGAAATTTGTATCATAAAATGGGAAATATCTACTTTCCGGGAAAGTTGAATTAGATAACCAAATTTGCCGAAAACAGATTATCATAGAAACGGAAATTTGTATCATAAAATGGAAATATCCACTTTCCGAAAGTTATTAGATAACCAACTTTCCGAAAATAGATTATCATAGAAACGGAAATTTGTGTCATAAAAATGGGAAATATCTACTTTCCGAAAGTTGGTTATATACTTTCCCGAATAGTAGATAGATTTTCTACTTTCGAAAGTAGATTAACGACTTTTCGGGGAAGTAGATTTTCGAATTTTGGGGAAATATTACCTAATTTTGCGAAGTAGATTATCATAGAAAACGAAATTTGCATCATAAAAATGGGAAATATCTACTTTCCGAAAGTTGGTTAGATAACCAAATTTGCCGAAAATAGATTATCATAGAAAACGGAAATTTGTATCATAAAAATGGAAATTTCTACTTTCCGAATGTTATAGATAAACCAAATTTGCCGAAAACAGATTATCATAGAAAACGGAAATTTGTATCATAAAATGGGAATCTACTTTCCGAAAGTTATTAGATAACCAACTTTCCCGAAAAATAGATTATCATAGAAACGGAAATTTGTATCATAAAAAATGGGAAATATCTACTTTCCGGGAAAGTTATATGATAACCAAATTTGCCGAAAAAGATTATCATAGAAAACGGGAAATTTGTATCATAAAAATGGGAATATTTCACTTTCCGGAAAGTTATTAGATAACCAACTTTCCCGGAAAATAGATTATCATAGAAAACGGGAAATTTGTATCATAAAAAATGGGAAATATCTACTCTTCCGAAAGTTATTATACTCTTCCCGAAAGTAGATAGATTTTCTACTTTCGGGAAAGTAGATTATCGACTTTCGGGGAAGTAGATTTTCGAATTTTGGGGAAATATTACCCAATCTTTATGAAGCAGATTATCATAGAAAACGTGAATTTGTATCATAAAAATGGAATATCTACTTCCGAAAGTTGAGATTAAACCAACTTTCCCGAAAATAGATTATAATAGAAAACGGAAATTTGTATCATAAAAATGGGAAATATCTACTTTCCGAAAGTTGTTTAGATAACAAAATTTGCCGAAAACAGATTATCATAGAAAACGGGAAATTTGTATCATAAAAAATGGGAAAATATCTACTTTCCGAAAGTTGTTTATATACTTTCCGAAAAGTAGATAGATTTTCACTTTTCGGGAAAGTAGATTATCGACTTTTCGGGGAAGTAGATTTTCGAATTTGGGGAAATATTACCAATTTTGCGAAGTAGATTATCATAGAAACGGAAATTTGTATCATAAAATGGAATATTCACTTTCCGGAAAGTTGGAGTTAGATAACCAACTTTCCCGAAAATAGATTATCATAGAAAACGGAAATTTGTATCATAAAAAATGGGAAATATCTACTTTCCGAAAGTTGGTTAGATAACAAAATTTGTTGAAAACAGATTATCATAGAAACGGAAATTGTATCATAAAAATGAAATTATCTACTTGGTTGTTTAGGAGATTTTCCTAAAGATAGATTTTCTACTTTTCGAGTAGATTATCGACTTTCGGGAAGTAGATTTTCGAATTTGGGGAAATATTACCTAATTTTGCGAAGTAGATTATCATAGAAAACGTGAAATTTGTATCATAAAAATGGTTAATATCTACTTTCCGAAAAGTTATTAGATAAACCAAATTTGCCGAAAATAGATTATCATAGAAAACGGGAAATTTGTATCATAAAAATGGGAAATATCTACTTTCCGAAAGTTGGTTAGATAACCAAATTTGCCGAAAACAGATTATCATAGAAAACGGGAAATTTGTATCATAAAATGGGAAATATTCACTTTCCAGGAAAGTTATTAGATAACCAACTTTCCCCAAAAATAGATTATCATAGAAAACGGGAAATTTGTATCATAAAATGGGGAAATATCTACTTTCCGGAAAGTTGTTATATATTTTCCCGAAAAGTAGATAGATTTTCTACTTTTGGGAAAGTAGATTATCGACTTTTCGGGAAGTAGATTCGAATTTTGGGGAAATATTACCTAATTTTAGTGAAGTAGATTATCATAGAAAACGTGAAATTTGTATCATAAAAATGGGAAATATCTACTTTTCGAAAGTTGGTTAGATAACCAAATTTGCCGAAAATAGATTATCATAGAAAACCGAAATTTGTATCATAAAAAATGGGAAATATCTACTTTCCGGAAAGTTGATTAGATAACCAAATTTGCCGAAAACAGATTATCATAGAAAACGGGAAATTTATCATAAAAATGGAATATTCACTTTCCGGGAAAGTTGATTAGATAACCAACTTTCCCGAAAATAGATTATCATAGAAACGGGAAATTTGTATCATAAAAAATGGAAATATCTACTTTCCGAAAGGAAATATATACTTCCCGGTAGATAGATTTTCTACTTTTCGAAAGTAGATTATCGACTTTTCGGGGAAGTAGATTTTGAATTTTAAAATATTACCTAATTTTGCGAAGTAGATTATCATAGAAAACGTGAAATTTGTATCATAAAAAATGGGAAATATCTACTTTCCGAAAGTTATTAGATACAAATTTGCGAAAACAGATTATCAGAAAACGGGAAATTTGTATCATAAAAATGGGAAATATCTACTTTCCGAAAGTTAGTAACCAACTTCCCCGAAATAGATTATCATAGAAAACGGAAATTTGTATCATAAAAAATGGAAATATCTACTTTCCGAAAGTTGAGTTAGATAAACCAAATTTGCCGAAAATAGATTATCATAGAAAACGGGAAATTTGTATCATAAAATGGAAATATCTACTTTCCGGAAAGTTAGTTAGATAACCAAATTTGCCGAAAATAGATTATCATAGAAAACGGGAAATTTGTATCATAAAAATGGGAAATATCTACTTTCCGAAAGTTGATTAGATAAACCAAATTTGCCGAAAACAGATTATCATAGAAACCGGAAATTTGTATCATAAAAATGGGAAATATCTACTTCCGAAAAATAGATTATAATAACAGAAAACGGAATTTTGTATCAAAAAAATGGGAATATCTACTTCCGGAAAATGTTTAGATAACCAAATTTGCCGAAAACAGATTGTCATAGAAAACGGGAAATTTGTATCATAAAAATGGGAAATATCTACTTCCGGGAAATATTAGATACCAACTTTCCCGAAAATAGATTATCATAGAAAACGGAAATTTGTATCATAAAAATGGGAAATATCTACTTTCCGAAAGTTGGAGATAATTTTCCCGAAAAGTAGATAGATTTTCACTCTTTCGAAAGTAGATTATCGACTTTTCGGGGAAGTAGATTGAATTTTGGGGGAAATATTACCCAATTTTGCGAAGTAGATTATCACAGAAAACGAAATTTGTATCATAAAAATGGGAAATATCTACTTTCCGGGAAAGTTGAGTTAGATAACCAAATTTGCCGAAAATAGATTATCATAGAAAACGGAAATTTGTATCAAAAAAAGGAAACATCTACTTTCCGGGAAAGTTGGTTAGATACAATTTGCCGAAACAGATTATCATAGAAAACGGAAATTTGTATCATAAAAATGGAAATATCTACTTTCCGAAAGTTATTAGAAACCAAATTTGCCGAAACAGATTATCATAGAAACGGAAATTTGTATCATAAAATGGGAATATCTACTTCCGAAAGTTATTAGATAAACCAACTTTCCCGAAAATAGATTATCATAGAAAACGGAATTTGTAACAAAAAATGGAAATATCTACTTCCGAAAGTTGGTTATATACTTTTCCCGAAAAGTAGATAGATTTTCTACTTTTCGGGAAAGTAGATTATCGACCTTTCGGGAAGTAGATTTTCGAATTTTGGGGAAATATTACTAATTTGCGAAGTAGATTATCATAGAAAACGGAAATTTGTATCATAAAAAATGGGAAATATCTACTTCCGGAAAGTTGGTTAGATACAAATTTGCCGAAACAGATCATCATAGAAAACGGGAATTTGTATCATAAAAATGGGAATATCTACTTTCCGAAAGTTGAGTTAGATAACCAACTTCTCCGGAAAATAGATTATCAGAAAACGGGAAATTTGTATCATAAAAATGATATCTACTTCCGTTAAGTTAGAGATAACCAAATTTGCCGAAAATAGATTATCATAGAAAACGTGAAATTTGTATCATAGAAAATGGGAAATATCTACTTTCCGAAAGTTATTAGATAACCAAATTTGCCGAACAGATTATCATAGAAAACGGGAAATTTGTATCATAAAAAGGAAATATCTACTTTCCGAAAGTTTGTTAGATAAACCAAATTTGCCAAAACAGATTATCATAGAAAACGGGAAATTTGTATCATAAAAATGGAATATCTACTTTCCGAAAGTTGTTAGATAAAACCAACTTTCCCGAAAATAGATTATCATAGAAAACGGGAAATTTGTATCATAAAAATGGGAAATATCTACTTTCCGGAAAGTTGGTTATAGATTTCCCGAAAGTAGATAGATTTTCACTTTTCGGGAAAGTAGATTATCGACTTTTCGAAGTAGATTTTCGAATTTTGGGGGAAATATTACCTAATTTTGCGAAGTAGATTATCATAGAAAACGAAATTTGTATCATAAAAAATGGGAAATATGTACTTTCCGAAAGTTGATTAGATAACCAAATTTGCCGAAACAGATTATCATAGAAAACGGGAAATTTGTATCATAAAAATGGGAAATATCTACTTCCGAAAGTTGAAGAGATACTTTCCGAAAAGTAGATAGATTTTCACTTTTCGGAAAGTAGATTATCGACTTTTCGGGAAGTAGATTTTCGAATTTTGGGGAAATATTACCTAATTTTGCGAAGTAGATTATCATAGAAAACGTGAAATTTCTATCATAAAAAATGGGAAATATCTACTTTCCGAAAGTTAGATAACCAAATTTGCCGAAAACAGATTATCATAGAAAACGGGAAATTTGTATCATAAAAAATGGGAATATCTACTTTCCGGGAAATTTGTTAGATAACCAAATTTCCGAAAACAGATTATCATAGAAAACGGGAAATTTTTATCATAAAATGGAAATATCTACTTCCGAAAGTTGTTAGATAACCAACTTTCCCCGAAAATAGATTATCATAGAAAACGGAAATTTGTATCATAAAAAAAAAATGGAAATATCTACTTTCCGGGAAAGATTTTTCCCGAAAAGTAGATAGATTTTCTACTTTTCGGGAAAGTAGATTATCGACTTTTCGGGAAGTAGATTTTCGAATTTTGGGAGCAATACGTAACTGAACGAAGTACACTGT
>NW_024744406.1:0-86417 GCF_018991925.1 Homarus americanus
ACATGCATTGCTTAACCAGGAGGAGAACCTGAGCAGAGAAAACCAGGCAGTGTCAGTGAGTTCTGAGGTCAGCAAAGCTGCAGCACGGAGGTGTACCTGGAGGCCAAAGGTACCTGCGATTGTCAGAGGTGTACCTGGGAGTACTGAGGTAAACTTTGAGCAAGGGGCACTGGGAGGTTAAAAATCTTGGGAGTGTTTAGTAACTGGGAGGCTGAAGGTGGCCGGGAGCCAAGGAAGTGCTGAGGAGTACCTGGGAGGTGAGAGGAGTACCTGGAGCAACAGGGTGTACCTGGAAGTGCTTGGCACTGGGAGGTTGGTGTACCTGGGAGGTCAGAGGTGTAACCAGGGTGTGTCAGTGATACCAGAGGCTGTTGGTGCACATGGGAGTGAGGAAGTGTCAGAGAGGAGTACCTGGAGGGGCCAGAGGTGTACCTGGGAGGCCTGGAGGAAATGCCCAGGAGTGTCAGGAGGCAGAACCAGGAGTGTCAGAAGCAACCAGGCAGGCCGAGAACCTGGGAGGGGTCAGAGGTACCAGGGAGTGCTGGGAGGTACCTGGGAGCAAGTCAAAGGTGTACCTGGTAGTATCAGAGTGTACCTGGGAGTGTCAAAGGTGTACCTGGGAGTGCTGGGAGGTGTACCTGGGAGTATCAGAGGTAAACTTGAAAGCCTAGGTACCTGGGAGGGGTTGGGGTGTAACTGGAGCAAGCCGTGGAGGTAACTGGGAGGTCAGAAGGTGCTGGGAGACAAGGTGTACCTGAAGCAAAGGCAGAGGAGTACCTGGGAGGTGGACAGGAGGCCTGGGAGGTTGGGGAGTACCTGGGAGGCCAGGAGGTGTACCTGAAGTGTCAGAGGAACCAGGAGTGTCTGAACCCAGGGAGCGTCAGTGGAGCACCTGGGGAGTGTCAAAGGCACCTGGGAGTATCGGGAGGTGTACCTGGGAGTGTCGGAGGTACCTGGGAGGCTGGGGAGGTGTAACTGGGAGTGTCAGAGGTGTACCTGGTGGAGCCAGGCACCTGGGGTGTCAGGAGGTACCAGGAATGTTGTGCAAGTACCTGGGATTGTCAGAGGTGTACTTGGGAGCAACAGAGGTACCTGGGAGTGTCAGAGGCAACTGGGAGGTAATTAGGTGGAGCCAGCGGTGTACCTTGGAGTGTCTGAGGCACCTGGGAGGCCAGAGGTGTGCCTGGAGTGCCAGAGGTGCACTGAGCAACCACAGGTGCACCTGGGAGTGTCTGAGGTTCCATGTGTCTGAGCTGCAACTGAGCTTGAGGTAAACCTGGCAGTGTCCGAGGCACCTGGCAGTGCCACTGGTGTACCTGGGAGGTCAGCGGTGTACCTGGGAGGTCATTGGTGTACCTGAAGGTCAGGGGTGACCTCCAAGGTCAGAGGTGTACCTGGGAGGCCACAGTGTCGGAAGCGTCAGGGGTACCTGGAAGGTCAGAGACTGAGGCTGGTGTACCTGGGAGTCTCACAAGTACCAGGAGTGCTGGTGAAACCTGGGAGCACACAGGCCTGGAGGTGAGAGGTGCACCTGAAGTGTCAGCGGTGTACCTGAAACGTCAAGGGAGTAACAAAGTGTCAGAAGGGACCTACAATGCTGAACTGGGCGAGTGTCAAGGCACTGGAGTGTGAGAGGCATACCTGGGAATATAAGAATTGGTACCTGGGAGTGTCAGAGGTGTCTGGGAGGCCCAGGTGCACCTGGGGAGTGCTCACAGGTGTACCTGGGAGTGTCACAGGTGTACCTGGGAGTGCTCAAGCAGCTGTCCTGAGAGGTCAGAGCTGTACATGGGAGTGTCAGAGGTGGCACCTGGGAGTGCCAGAGGTGTACCAGGAGGTCAGAGGTGATACCTGGGAGCACAGAGGTGCCGTGGGAGTGTCACAGGTGTACCTGGGAGTGTCACAGGTTTACCCAGAGTGTTGGGAGGCACCTGGAGTGTCTGAGGTGTTCCTGGGAGTGTCAGAGGTGTTCCTGAGAGTGATGTGAGGTGTACCAGGAGGCTGGGGAGAAACCAGGAGGCCGAGGTAACCAGGGAGGCCAGAGGTGAACCTGGGAGGCCGGAGGTGCATCCCAGGGAGGCCTGAGGTGTACCTGGGATTGTAAGAGGTGCACCTGGGATGTCAGGTAACTGGGAGTGTCAGGCACTTAGGAGGACGGTGCACCTGGAGTGCCCTGAGGTGCACCTGGGAGTTCTGAGTGTACCTGGGAGCACCTGAGGAGAACATGGAAGTGTTCGAGGTGCAAGACGGGATGCTGAGGCGTACCGGGAGTGTCAGATGTGTACCTGGAAGGTCAGAGGTGTACCTGAGTATCAGAGGCCGGACGGTACCTGGAGTGTCAGGAGGCACCAAGGAGTGTGTTGCACCTGGGAGTGCCAGAGGTACCCAGGAGGCAGAGGAACCAGGAGTGTCAGAGGTGTACCCCAGAGGTCAGAGGTAACTGGGAGGTCAGAGGGCCTGGGAGCACAGAGGAACCAGGAAGCACAGAGACACCCAAGTGTAGAGCCGTACCAGAAACACCGGGAGGCCAGAGGCAATTAGGCAGAGCAATGTACACAAAATGGGAGCGTCAACAATGAGGCACCTGAAAGTGTCAGAGGTGCACCTGGGAATGTCCGAGGGCACCTTGAATTGTCAGATGTGTGACCACAATGTCAGGGGTGTACCTTGCAGGACACTCTGTACCTGGGAGGCAAGAGGTGTACCTGGGAGTGTCAGAGGTGTACCCAATCAACCAAAAAAACTTGGAGGTCAGAGGTGCACCTGGGAGCATCCGTACGGGAGGTCAGAGAACACAAGAGTGTCAGAGGTACCTGGCATGTCATGATGCACCTGGGAGGTCATGATGCACCTGAAGCCAGGTGTACCTGGATGCTGGGGTAACTGGGAGGTCACAGTAACTTGGAGCATGCAGGGGGCAATGGGAGATGGAGGAGGCCTGGATGCCAGAGGAAACACCAGTGAGCAAGTAAGAGATGCAACTGGGAGGTCAGAGGTACCTGGAGAAAGCCAGAGGCCTGGAGGTCAGAGAGTACCCAGAGTGTTGAGGTGCACCTGGAGGTTAGGTGCACTCTGCTCACCTTAGGAGGTGTACCTGGGAGGTCAGAGATGTACCTGGGAGTGATGGTTGTACCTGGGAAATGTCAGGGAGAAACCAGGAGTTGTAAGATGTGTACCCAAGGTCAGGAGGTACCAGGAGGCCAGAGGAGTACCCAGGGAGGCCAGAGGTAACCTGGGAGGCAAGATGCACCTTGGAGTGTCAGGAGGTGTATCTGGGAGGTAAGAGGCACCATGGAGTGTCAGAGGTAACCAGGAGTGCTGTGAGGTTAACCAGGGAGGCCAAGAGAACCAGGGAGTGTCAGCATGCCTGCAGTATCCGAGGTGTACCTGGGAGTATCACAGGTGCACCTGGAGGCCAGAGGTGTACCTGGGAGTACTGGCAGGTGGAGTGTTGGGGTGTACTTGGGAGGCCAAAATTGGGAGGCCGTGGAGGTGCAACTGGGAGTGTCAAAAGGTACGTGGGAGCTGTGTACCTGGAAGCAGAGAGGCCCAAGTGTGAGAGGAGCGGCCTGAGTGTCAGGTGTACCTGAAGTGTCAGAGGTGTAACTGGGAGTGCCACAGGTGCAACTGGGAGGCCAGAGGCACCAGGGAGCAACAGGATGCACCCTGGAAGCCTGACCAGACGGAAAGTACCTGGAAGGACAGAGAGTACCTGGGAGTGTCAGAAGTGTACCTGGGAGGCCAGAGGCGTAACATGAAGTGTCAGAGGTGAAAACAAGGAAAGCCAGAGGTAACCAGCGAGTACCGGGAGGTCAAACGGGAGTATCAGAGGTGTACCAGGAGTGCCAGAGGTGTACCTGGGAGTGCAGGTGTACCTGGGAGTGTCAGAGGTGTACTGGAAGTGTTGGGCCGGAGAACTGGGAGGTCAGAGGTGTACCTGGGAATGTCAGAGGTACCTGGGAGGCTGGGGGTGGGCCTGGAGTGTCAGAGGTGTAACTGGGAGGCCAGAGGTGTACCTGGGAGTCGGCGGTGTACCTGGGAGTGTCTGAGGTGGCACCTGGGAGTGTCAGAGGGTGCCTGGGAGGCTGCAAGAGGTGCACTGGAGTGTCACAGGTGCACCTGGGAGTGTCTGAGGTTTACCTGGGCGTGTCACAGCTGGGAGTTTCTGAGGCACCTGGCAGTGTTCGAGGTGTACACCTGGCAGTGTCAACTGGTGTACCTGGGAGTGGGTGCACCTGAGCACACAGGCCTGGAAAATCAGGTGTACCTGGAAGGTCAGAGGTGTACCTGGGAGCAACAACATGTGCCTGAACTGTACCTGTCAAGCAGAGTACCTGGGAGCAAGCCACATGTACCTGGGAGTGTCACAGGTGCACCAGGAGAGCCAGTAGGCACCTGGAAAGCCATTAGGTGCCTGGAGGAGAGGTACCTGAAGGCAGTGGCTGTACCTGAAACATCAGAGGTACATGGAGCATGAAGTATCTGCAATGCAGTGCAACTGGAGGTCATGCAAATTGAGGTGAGAGGCATACCTGAATACAAGAACAGCCCAGAGTGTCAGAGGCACCTGAAGTCACAGGTACCAAGATGTCAACAGCCCTGGGAGGTCACAGGCACCTGGGAGGTCACAGGTGTCCCTGAGAGGCCAGAGTTGCATAAGGGAGTGTCAGAGGTGCACCTGGAGAGTAAGGAGGTGCACCAGGGAGTGCTCAGAGGCATACCTGGGAGCATCAGGAGGCATGTGGCGTGTCAGGTGTACCTGGGAGGTCACAGGTTTACCTGGGAGTGCTCAGAGGTACCTGGGAGCAAGCCAGAGGTGTTCTGGAGCCTGGGAGGGCACCCAGAGAGGCCAGAGGTGTGCACCAGGGAGGCCAGAGGGAAACTCAGGAGTGTCAGAGGTTAACCAGGGAGTGCCGAGGAACCTGGGAGGCCAGGAGGTGACCCCAGGAGTGCCTGAGAGTGTACCTGGGACGTTGTGAGGTAACAGGTTGCTTGGGGTAACTGGGGAGGCTGGGGGTACCTGAGACAGTGGTGTACCTGGGAGCAGCCTGAGGTACCTGGGAGCAGCCTGACGTGCACCTGGGAGTATCTGAGGTGGTACCTGGAAGTGTCTGAGGTGTACGGATTGTCAGAGGTGCACCGGAGGTCAGATGTGGCACCTGAAGTGTCAGGAGGCACCTGAAGTGTCAGAGGTACCTGGAATGCTCCTGAGGTGCACAAGGAGTGTCAGAGAGGTATCTGGCAGTGTAATCGGTGTACCTGGAAACAAGGGCAAAATAGGGAGGTCAGGAGGTATACCTGGGAGCATCAGAGGTGTACCTGGGAGTGTCAGACGTACCTGGGAGTGCCGAGGGTACCTGAGTGTCAAGGTACCTGGGGAGGCCAGAGGGTACCTGGGAGGCCAGAGGTACCTGGGAGTGTCAGAGGTGTTCTCAGAGTGTCAGAGGCACCTGGGAGGCTGAGGAGGTACCTGGGAGCCAATGGGGGCACCAGAAGTGTCAGAGGTGTACCTGAAGTGTCAGGAGGTGTACCTGGCAGCAAGCCACAGGTACCCAGAGGTCAGAGGTCACACCAGAGCGCCAGTAGGCACCTGGGAGCACACAGTACCTGGGAGTGCCAAAGTGTACCTGGAAGTACCAGCAGGCACTGAAACAGCAGGTGCAACGGAATGTCTGAGGTACCTGGGATTGTCAGATGCACTGTACTGAGCACCACGAAGGACACGTGTACTTGGGAGGCAGAGGTACCTGGAGGCCTGAGGCAAAAACCTGAAGTGTCTGATTTGTACCCGGGAGGCCAGGTGTACCTGGGAGAATGGGAGGTGCACTGGGAGCAAAGAGGCAACATGGGAGGTCAGAGGCATCTCACAGTGTAATGGTGTACCCGGGAGTGTCATGGTGTACCTGAGGCCAGGTGTACCTGGGAGGTTGTAACTGGGAGTCTCGGAGGTGTAACTGGAGGCTGAGGCCTGGGAGTGCCGAGGAGCACCTTGGAAAGCAGAGAGCACCTGGGAGGCCAGAGGTTACACTCAGAGGCCAGAGGTACCTGAGTCTCAGAGGTGTGCACAAGCCAGGAGAGTACCTGGGAGGCCAGAGGTACCTGGGAGTGCTTTAGGCACCTGTTACGTAGAGGTCACCTGGAGAGCCAGAGATGCACCTGGGAGGCAGAGATACACTGGGAGTGCAGGCACCCTGAGTGTCTGAGTTGTACCTGGGAATGCCAGGGAGAACCAGGAGGTAAGACGTGTCCTGGGAGTGTCAGAGGTGTACCAGGGAGGCCAGAGGAGCACCTAGAGTGCTCAGAGGTGTACTCATGTCGAAGGTACCTGGGAGGCCAGAGGTAGCTGGAGGTCAGAGGCACCAGGAGGTCAGAGGCAGAAACCAGGGAGTACAGAGGTTTACCAGGGAGTGCCTGGGGAGGCCTGGGAGTGTCAAAGGTGCCTGCAGTATCGGAGGTGTACCTGGGAGGTCACAGGTACCTGGGAGGCCAAGTGCACATGGGAGTATCAGAGGTCAAACCTGGGAGTCAGGTTTAAATTGGGAGCAAAGGTGTAAACTGAGTGTCGGAGGTGTAACTGGGAGGCTGCAGTGGGCACGGGAGTGATCAAAGTGTACCTGGGCGTGTGAGGAGCACCTGGGAGGTGCAGAGAGCACCTGAGCAAGTCAGGGGTGCACCTGGAAGCAGTCAGAGGTGCACCTGGAGTGCCTGGTGCCCGGGGAGCGTCAGGAGGCACCAGGGAGTGTCAGTGATGCACCTGGGAGTGTCATTGGTGTACCTGGGAGGTGAGAGGTACCTGAAGCCAGAGGAGTACCTGGGAGGCTGGGGCCCAGCAAGCCGAGGCACCAGGGAGTGTCAGGCAGAACCAAGGGAGCCAGAGGTTAACCAGCGAAAGTCAGAGAAACCTGGGAGTGTTCAGTGTACCAGGGACTGCCAGAGGTGTACCTGGGAGAAACAAAGGTGTACCTGGTAGCAACAGATGTGCCTGGGAAGCCACGGTGTAACTGGGAGTGTCAGATGTACTGGGAGTATCAGAGGTAAAACCCGGGATTGTCATGGTACCAGGAGTGTCAGAGGTGTAACAGGCATTCAAGGACCTGCGGAGTCAGCGGTGCAACCTGGGAGTGTCTGAGGCACCCGAGTGTCAGAGGAAAAATGGGGAGTGTCAGAGGTGCACTTCTGGAAGTGTCACAGGTACCTGGGAGTGTCTGAGGTTTACCTGGGCGTGTCTGAGCTGTAACTGGGAGTTTTGAGGTGTACCTGGCAGTGTCTGAGGTGTACTCTGGCAGTGTCACCGGTACCTGGGAGGCCGGGGTGGTAAAAACCTGGGAGGCCACAGGCACCTGGAAGTGTCAGGGGTGTACCTGAAGTGTCAGAGGTGTACCTGGGAGTGTCATTGGTGTGCCTGGAAGTGTCAGGTGTACCTGAAGTGCCGAGATGTACCTGGGAGGTCACAGGCACTCTGGGAGTGTCACAGGTGTACCAGGAGTGTCAGTGGTGTACCTGGGAGTGCCACAGGGTACCTGGGAGGTGAGAGGTACCTGAAGTGTCTGGCAGGTACCTGGAAATGTCAGAGGTGCACATGGGAGTGTCAGGAGCGTATCTGGCAATGTCATGGTGCACCTGGGGAGGTCAGCGGTGCACCTGGAGTGTGAGAGGTTGTACCTTGAACATAAGAATTGCACCTGGAGTGTCAGAGGTACCCTGGAAGGTCACAGGTGCACCTGGGAGCGTCACAGGTGTACCTTGGGAGTGTCACAGGTGTGCATTCTGGGAGGTCACAGGTGTCTTGAGAGCATGAGCAGTACATGGGAGGCCAGGAGGTGTACCCGGGAGCAAGTCAGAGGTGTACCAGGGAGTGCTCAGAGGCATACACAGGAGCATCAGAGGTGCACGTGGCGTGTCACAGGTGTACCTGGGAGTGTCACAGGTTTACCTGGAAGCTGCTAGAGTGCACCGGGACACAATTCCTGGGAGGCAGAGGTGTTCCTGGAGAGTGTCAGAGGTGCCCAGGGATGTCAGAGGTGAACCAGGGAGTTCAGAGGCCAACCAGGAGTGTCAAGAGTGGTAACCTGGGAGCACAAGTGTCCCAGGAGTGTCTGAGGTACCTTGCACAGTCAGAAGTGCACATAGGTTTGTCAGAGTGTAACTGGAGCCAGGGGTGTACCTGGAGTGACAAGCGGTGACCTGGGAGTGTCTGAGGTGTAACATGGGAGTGTCTGATGCACTGGAGTATCTGAGGTACCCAAGTGCCTGAGTCATGATGGATGCCAGGAGGTGTACCAGGGATGCCAGATGTACCTGGAATCACAGGTACCCAAGTGTCAGAGGTGTGTGCACCTGAAATGTCTGAGGTGCGGAGTGTCAGAGGCATTCAGTGTAATCATTTTACTCAGAGTGTCAGGTGTACAAGGGAGTATCAGAGGTATACCTGGGAGCATCAGAGGTGTACCCAGGAAGTGTCAGAACGGTACCTGGGAATGCTCAGAGGTGTACCTGGAGTATCAAAAGTGTACCTGGGAGGAAGAGATTAACCTGAGTGCAGAGGTACCTGGGAGCATCAGAGGTGTTCCTCAAGTGTCAGAGGTACCTGGAGGTCAGAGGTACCCAGAGTGTCAGGAGGTGCAACAGAAGCACAGGTGTACCAAAGTGTCAGAGGTACCTGGCAGTGTCATTGTACCTGGGAATGCAGAAATTAGGAGCAACAGGTGCACCTGGGAGCGTCATTATGCACCTGGGAGTGTCAAAGGTGCAACTGGAAGTGTCAGCAGGCACCTGAAAGTGCCCAGAAGTGCACTCAGGAATGTCTGAGGTGCACCTGGGATTGTCAGACGTGTACCGGATGTCTGGGCACCTGGAGCAGACAGCGGCGTTACTGGGAGGCCAGAGGTGTACCTGGGAGTGTCTAGGTGCACCTGGAAGTGTCTAATTTGTACCTGGGAGTGTCAGGGGGTACCTCGGAGACAGGTGTACAGCTGCAGAGGTGAAACAGCAAGTGTCAGAGTGTACCTGGCAGTGTCAGCGGTGACCTGCAAGTGTCAGCGGTGTACCTGGGAAAATAGAGTTGTACCTGGAACCTGTGGGGTGTAAATTAGAGTGTCAGGTGTGGCTGGACAAAGAGGTACCTGGGAGTGTCAGAGGAGCACCTGGAGTGCAGAGGAGTACCTGGAGTGCCAGAGGCATACCTGGGAGGTCAGGTGTACCTGGGAGGTCAGAGGTACCTGGGAGTGTCGAGAGTGCCTGGAGTCTGAGGTGTACCTGGGAGTGTCAGGGGTGCACCTGTTTATGTTAGAGGTGTACCAGCAAAACAGAGATGCATCCTGGAGGCCAAAGAGATGTACCAGAGGCTGGCATGGTGTGCCCGAGTGTCTGAGCTTTGCCTGGAATGTCAGGGAGAACCAGGAGTCAGATGTCCTGGGAGTGTCAGAGGTGACCCAGGGAGTGTCAGAGGAGGCCTAGAGGCCAGTGTACCTAAGCGTGTCTAAGGTCAAAGTCAGAGGTGTAGCAGGGATGCCAGAGGTGTACCAGGAGGCCAGAGGTGAACCAGGGATGTCAGAAGGCTTACCAGGGAGTGTCAGTGGAGACCTGGGAGTGTCAGGGTGTGCCTGCAGTATCGGAGGTGGCACAAATGTATAGGTGTACACAAGGAGTGTCAGAGATGTGGGTATCAGAGGTAAAACCAGGAGTGTCAGGGGTGTACTTGGGAGTGTCAGGGGTGTAACTGGGAGTGTCGGAGGTGTAACTGGGAGTGTCCAAAAGTGTACGTGGGGAGTATCAAAGGTGTACACAGGTGTGAGAGGAGTACCTGGTAGTGTGAGAGGAGTACCTGCAAGGAGTCAGGGGTGTACCTGGAGAGTGTCAGAGGTGGTACCTGGGAGTGTCATTGGTGTGCCTGGGGAGTGTCAGAGGTGTGGGAGTGTCAGTGATGTGAACAGGGGCTGTCATTGGTGTGCCTGGGGAGTGTGAGGTGTGCCTGGGAAGTGTCAGAGGTACCTGGGAGTGTCAGAGGAGAGGTGTACCCGGGAGTGTCAGAAGGTGCAGGGATGTCAGAGAGGTGAACCAAGGGTTTCAGGGTTAACCCAGCAGGTGTCAGAGGTGAACCTGGGAGTGTCAGAGGTGCCAGGGGTGCCAGAGGTGCACCTGGAGTGTCAAAGGTGTACTGGTGGTATCAGAGGTGTACCTGGGAGTTGTGTGGTAACTTCCAGGTGTGGGGAATTATTGCCTAGAATAGAGAGACAAAGCCTGGGGAATATGAGTGTGGAGTAACTGGGAGTGTCGGAGACGTAACTGGGGAGTGTCAGAAGTGTACATGGGGTATCAAAGGTGTACCTGGGAAGATCCAGAGGAGTGCCTGGGGAGTGTGAGGAGTACCTGGGAGTGTCAGGTGCAGGAGCAGAGGGACATGGGAGGTGGGGTCTCTGAACACAGAAGTCTGGAGTACCTAGGGGTGTCAAAAGTGCACCAGGGAATATCGGAGGTGTGCCTGGAATGGAGGTGTACATGAGAGTGCAGGGTGTGCCTGGGAGTGTGGAGGTGTGCTGGGGTGTCACAGGTGTGCCTGGGGTGTCAGAGGTGTGTACCTGGCAGTGTCAGGTGTGCCTGGGGTGTCAGGGGTGTACCAGGGAATGTCAGTGAGAGTGCCTGGGGTGTCAGAGGGTACTTGGGAGCGTCAGAGGTGTGCCTGGGGTGTGCCTGGGAGTGTCCGGAGGTGTGTGCAGGGTGTCAGAGGTGTGTCGGGAGTGTCAGAGGGTGTGCCTGGCAGGTCAGCGGTGTGCCTGGGTGTCTGGTGTACCTGGGGTGTGGTGCTAGAGTGTGAGGTGCACTTGGAGTGTCACAGGTGCACCTGGGAGTGTCTGAGGTGTACCTGGGCGTGTCTGAGCTGTAACTGGGAGTTTCTGAGGGTGTACCTGTGGCAGTGTCTGAGGGTGTGCCTGGCAGTGTCACCGGGTACCTGGGGAGTGTCAGCGGTGTACCTGGGAGTCTGGTGCACCTGGAAGTGTCAGGTGTGCCTGGAAGTGTCAGACGTGTGCCTGGGAGTGTTGGTGTACCTGGGAAGTGTCAGGGGTGTGCAGTGTCAGAGGTGTGCTGGGGTGTCATTGATGCCTGGGAGTGTCAGATGTGTCCAGGGAGTGTCAGTGTACTGGGGTGTCATTGGTGCACCTGGGGTGGTGAGGAGGTGTGCCTGGATCTGTCAGAGAGAGTACCTGGGAGGTGTGAGAGGTACCTGGGAGTGTCAGGAGGTGTACATGGAGGTGTCAGAGGTGTACCTGGAGGCGGTCACAGGTGTACTGGGAGAGTCAGGAGGTGCACCAGAGGTGTGGAGTAGTGTGCCTGGGAGTGTCATTGGTGTCTGGGGTGTGAGAGGTGTGCCTGGAGTGTCAGAGGAGTACCTGGGGTGTCGGGAGGTGTGCCTGGGGAGTGTCAGAGGTGTGCCAGAAGTATCAGGTGAACCAAGGAGTTTCAGAGGTTAACCAGGGAGTGTCAGAGGTGTACAGGAGTGTCAGAGGTGTACCAGGAGTGCCAGAGGTGTGCCTGGTGTCAAAGGTGTACCTGGTAGTATCAGGGAGTACCTGGGGTGTGTCAATGGAACAGGTCCAGAGGTGTACCTGGGGCGTAGAGGTGCAAACCTGGGGAGTGTCGGGGTGTACCTGGGGTGTGAGGGGTGTAACAGGGGTGTCGGAGGTGTGGGGTGTCAGAAGTGCAGGAATATCAAGATGTACAAGAAGTGTGCCTGAGGAACTGGCAGAGAGAATGCCTGGGAGTGTCAAGGGGTGTTACCTGGAAGTGTCAGAGGTGTATAGGTGTCATTGGTGTGCCTGGGGTGTCAGAGGTGTACCAGGGTGTCAGTGATGTACCTGGGAGTGCGTGTCATTGGTGTGCCTTGGGGAGTGTGAGGAGGTGTACCTGGAAGTGTCAGAGAGTGCCTGGGAGTGTCAGAGTGCCTGGGTGTCAGAGGTGCCAGGAAGTGTCAGGGGTACTTGGGAGCGTCAGAGGTGTACCTGGTGTCAGGTGTGCAGATGTCGGAGGTGCCTAGGAGTGTCAGAGGCAGCCCAGAGTGTCAGGGTGTACCTGGCAGTGTCAGAGAAGTGCCTGGGGGTGTCAGGGGTGTACCAGGGGTGGTGCCTGGGGTGTCAGAGGTGTGCTTGGGAGCGTCAGAGGTGTGTGGGAGTGTCGGAGGTGTGGGAGTGTCGGAGGTGTACCTAAGTGTCAGAGGGTGTAACAGGGAGTGTGGGGGTGTACCTGGCGGAGTCAGCAGGTGCCTGGGAATGTCTGAGGTGTGCCTGGGGAGTGTCAGAGGTGTGCCTGGGGTGTCAGGTGCACTTCGAGTGAACACTGGAATGCACCTGAGTGTCTGAGGTGTACTGGTGTCTGAGCTGTAACTGGGGTTTCTGAGGTACCTGGCAGTGTCTAGCAGGTGTGCCTGGCAGTGTCACCGGTGTATGCCTGGGAGTGTCAGCGGTGTACCTGGGAGTGTCATTGGTGCACCTGGGAAGTGTCAGAGGTGCACAGAGTGTCAGACGTGTACCTGGGAGTGTCGTGGTGTGCACAGGTGTCGGTGTGCAGGAGTGTCAGAGGTGTACCTGGGGTGTCATTGGTGTGCCTGGGAGTGTCAAGGGTGTGCCCAGACAGTGGTGTGCCTGGGAGTGTCATTGGTGTACCCGCAAGTGTGAGAGAGTGCCTGGACCTGTCAGAGAAGTACCTGGGGTGTCAGAGGGTACCTGGGGAGTCAGAGGTATACCAAGTGTCAGAGGTGTACCAGATGTAGAGGTGTACCTGGGGTGTCAGAGAGAGTACCTGGGTGTCAGAGGTGTGCCTGGGAGTGTCAGGGTGTGCCTGTTTATGTCGAGGTGTGCCTGGGAGTGTCATAGATGTGCCTGGGAGTGTCAGAGATGTGCCTGGGAGTGTCAGCGGTGTGCCTCAGGTGTCTGAGGTGTGCCTGGGGTGTCAGGGGGAAGACCAGGAGTGTAAGATGTGTCCTGGGGTCAGAGGGTGTGCCAGAGGGTGTCAGAGGGGTACCTAGGATATCAGAGGTGTGCCTGGGCGTGTCAGAAAGTGTGCCTGGGGTGTAAGAGGGTGTGCCAGCTGGGGAGTGTCGGGGTGTGCCAGAGGGGTGGAAGTGGACAGGAGTGTAAGAGGAGGTGTACCAAGGTGTCGGTGAAATACCTAGAAGTGTCAGGTGTGCCTGCAGTATCGGAGGTGTGCCTGGGAGTGTGTCATATGTGCCTGGGAGTGTCAGAGGGTGTGCCTGGGGTATCAGGAAGTAAACTTGGGGTGTAAAGGTGTGCCTGGGAGTGTCCAGGGGGTGTAACAGGGTGTCGAGGTGTAACTGGGGAATTAAGAAGTGTAGTGGGGTGTATCAAGGTGTACCTGGGAAGTGTCAGAGGTACATGGGGTGTGAGAGAGGAGTACCTGGGGTGTCAGGGTGTCAGAGAGGTGTGCCTGGGGTGTCATTTAAGGAAGTTCAGAATAACAGGGTGTCAGTGATCGTGCCTGAAAGTGTCATTGGTGTATCTGGGGAGTGTGAGAGGTGTACCTGGAGTGTCAGAGGAGTGCACAGGTGTCAGAGATGTGCCTGGGGTGTGAGATGTGTGGGGAGTGTCAGGAGGTGAACCAGGAGTCTCAGAGGTTAGCCAGGGGGTGTCAGGGGTGAGCCGGTGTGCACAGAGGTGTGCCAGAGAGTGCCAGAGGGTGTGCCTAGGGAGTGTCAAAGGTGTGCCTGGTAGTATCAGGGGTGTACCTGGGAGTGTCAATAGGTGTGACAGGGTGTCAGAGGTGTACCTGAAATTATCCAGAGAGGCAAACCTGGGAGTGTCAGAGTGTGCAAGTGAAATTGTAACTGGGAGTGTCGGGTGTGGCTGGGGGTGTCAGAAGTGTGCATGTGGGAGTGTCAAGGTGTGCCTGGGTGTCAGAGGTGCCTGGGGTGTGGAGGGTGCCTGGGGAGTGGCAGGGTGTGCCTGGGTGTCAGAGGTGTGCCTGGAGTGTCATTGGTGGCACAGTGTCAGAGGTGCCCAGGGTGTCAGTGATGTGCCTGGGGAGTGTGTTGGTGTGCCTGGGGTGGGGTGTGCCTGGAGTGTCAGAGGAGTGCCTGGGAGTGTCAGAGGTGTACCTGGGAGTGTCAGAGGTGTGCCAGGAGTGTCAGAGGTGTACTTGGGAGCGTCAGAGGTGTACCTGGGAGTGTCAGGTGTGCCCGGGAGTGTCAGGTGACTGAGTGTCAGAGGTGTAACTGGGTGTCAGAGGTGTACCTGGCGGGTCAGCAGTGTGCCTGGGGTGTCTGAGGTGTGCCTGCAAGGTGTCAGAGGTGCTGGGAGTGTGGGGTGCACTTGGTGTCTGCACCTGGGGTCCTGGGGTGTGTCTGAGCTGTAACTGGGGTTCTGAGGTGTGACCTGGCAGTGTCTGGGGTGTGCCTGGCGCAGTGTCACCAGGGTGTGCCTGGGAGTGTCAGCGGTGTGCCTGGGAGTGTCATTGGTGCACCAGGTGTCAGAGGTGTGCCTGGAAGTGTCAGACGTGTGCCTGGGGAGTGTCATTGGTGTGCCTGGAGGTGTCAGGGGTGTGCCTGGGAGTGTCAGGAGGTGTGCCTGGGGAGTGTCATTGGTGTGCCTGGGGAGTGTCAGAGGTGTACCAGGGAGTGTCAGTGGTGTGCCTGGGGTGTCATGGTGGCACTGGGAGTGTGAGAGGTGTACCTGGAAGTGTCAGGGAGTGCCTGGGGTGTCAGAGGAGTGCCTGGGTGTCAGAGAGGTATGCCAGAGTGTCGGTGTGCCTGGGGTGTCAGAGGGTGTGCCTGGGGTGTCAGAGGCCTGGGAGTGTCAGGGTGCACCTGGGAGTCAGGGGTGTACCTGTTTATGTCAGAGGTGTGCACAGAGTGTCAGAGATGTACCTGGGAGTGTCAGAGATGTGCCTGGGGTGTCAGCAGTGTGCCTCCAGGTGTCTGGGAGGTGTGCCTGGGGTGTCAGGGAGAACCAGAGTGTAGATGTGTCCTGGGGTGTCAGAGGTGTACCAGGGGTGTCAGGAGGTACCTGGAGTGTCAGGAGGTGTGCCTGGGCGTGTCAGAAGAGGTGTGCCTGGGAGTGTCAGAGGTGTGGCTGGGGAGTGTCAGAGGTGTACCAGGGGTGTCAGAGGTGAACCAGGGAGTGTCTGAGGTGTGCCAGGGGTGTCAGGTGGAGTGGGGAGTGTAGGGTGTGCCTGCAGTATCGGAGGTGTGCCTGGGGAGTGTCATGGGTGTGCCTGGGGTGTCAGAGGTGTGCCTGGGGTACAGAGGTAAACCTGGGGTGTGAGGTGTGCCTGCGGGTGTCAGGGGTGTGAACTGGGGTGTGGGGTGTGACTGGAGTGTCAGAGTGTGCATGGGAGTATCAAGGTGTGCCTGGAGTGTCAGAGGAGTGCCTGGGAGTGTGGGGAGTACCTGGGAGTGTCAGGGATGTGCCTGGAAGTGTCAGAGGTGTGCCTGGGAGTCATTGGTGTACCTGGGAGAGTCAGAGGTGTACCAGGGGAGTGTCAGTGATGTGCCTGGGAGTGTCATTTGGTGTATCTGGGAGTGTGAGAGGTGTGCCTGGAAGTGTCAGAGGTGCCTGGGAGTGTCAGAGGTGTGCCTGGGGTGTCAGAGGTGTACCAGGGGTGTCAGAGGGTGACCAAGGGTTTCAGGGATTAACCAGAGTGTCAGAGGTGAACCTGGGGAGTGTCAGGGTGTACCAGGGGTGCAGAGGTGTGCCTGTGAGTGTCAAGGTGTGCCTGGTGGTATCAGAGGTGTGCCTGGGGTGTCAATGGTGTAACTGGGGAGTGTCAGAGTGTGCCTGGGGTATCAGGAGTAAACCTGGGGTGTCAGGGGTGTACCTGGGGAGTGTAAGTGGTGTGGCTGGGGAGTGTCGGAGGTGTGACTGGGGAGTGTCAGAAGTGTACATGGGAGTATCAAAGGTGTGCCTGGAAGTGTCAGAGAGTGCCTGGGGTGTGAGAGGTTCCTGGGGAGTGTCAGGGGTGTACCTGGAAGTGTCAGAGGTGTGCCTGGGGTGTCATTGGTGTGCCTGGAGTGTCAGAGGTGTGCCAGAGTGTCAGTGATGTGCCTAGTGTCATTGGTGTGCCTGGGGTGTGAAGGTGTGCCTGGAAGTGTCAGAGGGTACCTTGGGTGTCAGAGGTGTGCCTGGGTGTCAGAGGTGTGCCAGGGTGTCAGAGGTGTGCTTGGGAGCGTCAGAGGTGTACCTGGGGAGTGTCGGAGGTGTGCCTGGAGTGTCGGAGGTGTACCTAGGAGTGTCAGGAGTGTGCCTGGGGGTGTCAGAGGTGTGCCTGGCAGTGTCAGAGGTGTACCTGGGGTGTCAGGGTGTGCCAGGGGAGTGTCAGAGGTGTGCATGGGAGTATCAAGGTGTACCTGGAGGTGTCAGAGGAGTGCCTGGGGTGTGAGGAGTGCACCGGGGTGTCAGGGGTGTGCCTGGAAGTGTCAAAAGGTGTGCCTGGGAGTGTCATTGGTGTGCCTGGGGTGTCAATGGTGTAACTGGGAGTGTCAGGAGTGTGGGTATCAGAGGTAAACCTGGGAGTGTCAGGGGTGTGCCTGGGGTGTAAGGGGTGTGGCACAGGGGTGTCGGAGGTGTAACTGGGAGTGTCAGAGTGTGCATGGGAGTATCAAGGTGTGCCTGAAGTGTCAGAGGTACCTGGGGAGTGTGGGGAGGTGCCTGGGAGTGTCAGGGGTGTGCCTGAAGTGTCAGAGGTGTGCCTGGGAGTGTCATTGGTGTGCCTGGGGTGTCAGAGGTGTGCCAGGGAGTGTCAGTGAGTGCCAGGGTGTCATTGGTGTACCTGGGGTGTGAGGTGTGCCTGGAAGTGTCAGAGGTACCTGGGAGTCAGAGGTTCCTTGGGGTGTCAGAGTTACCAGGGGATGTCAGAGGGTGAACCAAGGTTCCTAGGTTAACCAGGGGAGTGTCAGAGTGAACCTGGAGTGTCAGACGTGTGCAGGGAGTGCCAGAGGTGTACCTGGGAGTGTCAAGGTGTGCCTGGTAGTATCAGAGGTGTGCCTGGGAGTGTCAATGTAGTGTGACTGGGGGTGTCAGAGGTGTGCCTGGGAGTATCAGTAAACCTGGGAGTGTCAGTGTGCACCGGAGTGTAAGGGGGTGTAACTGGGAGTGTCGGAGGTGTAACTGGGAGTGTCAGGAAGTGTGCATGGGAGTATCAAGGTGTGCCTGGAAGTGTCAGAGGGATGCCTGGGAGTGAGAGGAGTGCCTCGGGAGTGTCAGAGGGTTAACCAGGGAGTGTCAGAGGTGAACCTGGGAGTGTCAGAGGTGTCCCAGGGGTGTCTTATGAAGTGTGCCTGGGATTGTCAGGGGTGTGCCTGTGGGTTGTCAGGGGTGTAACTGGGAGTGTCAGAGGTGTGCCTGGGGTGACAGCGGTGTGCCACCATGGGGTGTCTGAGGTGTGCCTGGGAGTGTCTGATGTGTGCCTGGGGTATCTGAGGTGTGCCTGGAGTGTCTGAGGTGTACATGGATTGTCAGAGGTGTGCGGGGGAGTGTCAGATGTGTGCCTGGAAGTGTCAGAGGTGTGCCTGGAAGTGTCAGAGGTGTGCCTGGGGAATGTCTGGGGTGTGCATGGGTGTCAGAGGTGTATCTGGCAGTGTAATCGGTGTGCCTGGGAGTGTCAGAGGTGTACCAGGGGTGTGGTGATGTACCTGGGGTGTCATTGGTGTGCCTGGGGAGTGTGAGAGGTGTGCCTGGGTGTCAGAGGTACCTGGAGTGTCAGTGTACCTGGGAGTGTCAGAGGTGTACCAGGGTGTCAGGAGGTGTACCTGGGAGGCGTCAGAGGTGTGCTGGGATCCGAGGTGTGCCTGGGGTGTCAGGAGGTGGTACCTAGGAGTGTCAGAGGTGTGCCTGGGAGTGTCAGAGTGTGCACAGGTGTCAGGGGTGTGCCACCGGAGTGTCCAGGGGGTGTGCAGGGGAATGTCAGTGAAGTGCCTGGGAGTGTCAGAGGTGTGCCCGGGAGCGTCAGAGGTGTACCTGGGAGTGTCAGAGGTGTACCTGGGAGTGTCGGAGGTGTGCCCTAGAGTCAGAGGTGTAACTGGGAGTGTCAAGCCTGGCAGGTCAGCAGTGTGCCTGGGGAGTGTCAGGGTGTGCCTGGGGAGTGTCAGAGAGGTGCTGGAGTGTGAGGTGCTTCAAGGTGTAACAGGTGCCTGGGGTGTCTGAGGTGTGCCTGGGCGTGTCAGAGGCTGTAACTGGGAGTTTCTGGGGTGTGCCTGGCGGTGTCAGAGGTGTGCCTGGCAGTGTCACCGGTGTGCCTGGGGTGTCAGCGGTGTGCCTGGGAGTGTCATTGGTGCACCTGGAAGTGTCAGAGGTGTGCCTGGAAGTGTCAGACGTGTACCTGGGAGTGTCATTGGTGTGCCTGGAAGTGTCAGGGTGTCCTGGAAGTGTCAGGGTGTGCCTGGGGGTGTCATTGGTGTGCCTGGGAGTGTCAGAGGTGTACCAGGGAGTGTCAGTGGTGTGCCTGGGAGTGTCATTGGTGTGCCTGGGAGTGTGAGGTGTACCTGGATCTGTCAGAGGAGTACCTGGGGTGTCAGAGGTACCTGGGAGTGTCAGAGGTATGCCTGGGGGTGTCAGAGGTGTGCCTGGGGAGTGTCAGAGGTGCCTGGGAGTGTCAGAGGAGTACCTGGAGTGTCAGAGGTGTGCCTGGGAGTGTCAGGGGTGTGCCTGTTTATGTCAGAGGTGTGACCTGGAGTGTCAGAGATGTGCCTGGGGTGTCAGAGATGTGCCTGGGGTGTCAGCGGTGTGCCTCAGGTGTCTGGGGTGTGCCTGGGGTGTCAGGGAGAACCAGGAGTGTAGATGTGTCCTGGGGAGTGTCAGAGGTGTGCAGGGGTGTCAGAGGAGTGCCTGGGAGTGTCAGAGGTGTGCCTGGGCGTGTCGAAGGTGTGCCTGGGGTGTCAGAGGTGTGGCTGGGAGGTGTCAGAGGTGTACCAGGGGAGTGTGAGGTGAACCAGGGAGTGTCAGAGGTGTACCAGGGTGTCAGTGGAGTCCTGGGAGTGTCAAGGTGTGCCTGCAGTATCGAGTGTGCCTGGGAGTGTCATAAGTGTGCCTGGGAGTGTCAGAGAGGTGTACCTGGGAGTATCAGAGAGTAAACCTGGGAGTGTCAGGGGTGTGCCTGGGAGTGTCAGGGTGTAACTGGGAGTGTCAGGTGTAACCTGGGAGTGTCAAGTGTACGTGGGAGTATCAAAGGTGTACCTGGAAGTGTCAGATGAGTACATGGGGAGTGTGAGGAGTACCTGGGAGTGTCAGGGTGTGCCTGGAAGTGTCAGGGGTGTGCCTGGGGTGTCATTGGTGTGCCTGGGAGATTCAGAGGTGTGCCAGGGAGTGTCAGTGATGTGCCTGGAGTGTCATTGGTGTATCTGGGAGTGTGAGAGTGTGCCTGGAGTGTCAGAGGGAGTACCTGGGAGTGTCAGAGATGTGCCTGGGAGTGTCAGATGTGTGCAGGGAGTGTCAGAGGTGAACAGGGGTTTCAGAGAGGTTAACCAGGGGAGTGTCAGAGGTGAACCTGGGAGTGTCAGAGGTGTACCAGGGAGTGCCAGAGGTGTACCTGGGAGTGTCAAATGTGTACCTGGTAGTATCAGAGGTGTACCTGGGAGTGTCAATGGTGTAACTGGGAGTTTCAGAGGTGTGCCTGGGAGTATCAGAGGTAAACGAGTGTCAGGGGTGTACCTGGGAGTGTAAGGGTGTAACGGAGTGTCGGAGGTGTAACTGGGAGTGTCAGAAGTGTACATGGGAGTATCAAGGTGTGCCTGGAAGTGTCAGGAGTACCTGGGGTGTGAGAGGTGCAGGGAGTGGCAGGGGTGTGCCTGGAAGTGTCAGAGGTGTGCCTGGGAGTGTCATTGGTGTGCCTGGGAGTGTCAGAGGTGTACCAGGGGAGTGTCAGTGATGTGCCTGGGAGTGTCATTGGTGTACCTGGGGAGTGTGAGGTGTGCCTGGAAGTGTCAGAGGAGTACCTGGGGTGTCAGATGTGTGCCTGGGAGTGTCAGGGTGTGCCAGGGAGTGTCAGAGGTGTGCTTGGGAGCGTCAGAGGTGTGCCTGGGAGTGTCGGAGGTGTGCCTGGGAGTGTCGGAGGTGTGCCTAAGTGTCAGAGGTGTAACTGGAGTGTCAGAGGTGTACCTGGCAGGTCAGCGGTGTGCGGGAGTGTCGGAGGTGTACCTGGGAGTGTCAGAGGTGTGCCTGGGAGTGTCAGAGGTGCACTTCCAGGTGTCTGGGGTGCGCGAGTGTCTGAGGTGTGCCTGGGCGTGTCTGAGCTGTAACTGGGGTTTCTGAGGTGTGCCTGGCAGTGTCTGGGGTGTGTACCTGGCAGTGTCACCGGTGTGCCTGGGAGTGTCAGCGGTGTGCCTGGGAGTGTCATTGGTGCCTGGAAGTGTCAGAGGTGTGCCTGGAAGTGTCAGACGTGTACCTGGGATGTCATTGGTGTACCTGGAAGTGTCAGGGGTGTACCTGGAAGTGTCAGAGGTGTACCTGGGAGTGTCATTGGTGTGCCTGGGAGTGTCAGAGGTGCCAGGGAGTGTCAGTGGTGTACCTGGGAGTGTCATTGGTGTACCTGGGAGTGTGAGAGGTGTGCCTGGAGTGTCAGAGGTGCCTGGGAGTGTCAGGGTACCTGGGGTGTCAGGTATGCCTGGGAATGTCAGAGGTGTACCTGGGGAGTGTCAGAGGTGTGCCTGGGGTGTCAGAGGGGTACCTGGGAGTGTCAGAGGTGTGCCTGGGGAGTGTCAGGGGTGTGCCTGTTTATGTCAGAGGTGTGCCTGGGGTGTCAGAGATGTACCTGGGAGTGTCAGAGATGTACCTGGGGTGTCAGCGGTGTGCCTCAGGTGTCTGAGGTGTGCCTGGGGAGTGTCAGGGAGAACCAGGGGTGTAGATGTGCCCTGGGGTGTCAGAGGTGTGCAGGGAGTGTCAGGAGTGCCTAGGAGTGTCAGAGGTGTGCCTGGGCGTGTCGAAGGTGTACCTGGGGTGTCAGAGGTGTGGCTGGGAGTGTCAGAGGTGTGCCAGGGGAGTGTCAGGGTGAACCAGGGAGTGTCTGGGGTGTCCAGGGGTGTCAGTGGAGTGCCTGGGGTGTCAAGGTGTGCCTGCAGTATCGGAGGTGTACCTGGGAGTGTCATAGGTGTGCCTGGATGTCAGAGGTGTGCCTGGGAGTATCAGAGGTAAACCTGGGAGTGTCAGGGGTGTACCTGGGAGTGTCAGGGGTGTAACTGGGAGTGTCGGAGTGTAACTGGAGTGTCAGAAGTGTACGTGGGGAGTATCAAGGTGTGCCTGGAAGTGTCAGAGGTGCCTGGGTGTGAGAGGAGTACCTGGAGTGTCAGGATATGCCTGGAAGTGTCAGAGGTGTGCCTGGGGAGTGTCATTGGTGTGCCTGAGAGTCAGAGGTGTGCCAGGGGAGTGTCAGTGATGGCCTGGGGTGTCATTGGTGTATCTGGGAGTGTGAGAGGTGTACCTGAGTGTCAGAGGAGTACCTGGGAGTGTCAGAGGTGTACCTGGGAGTGTCAGAGGTGTACAGGGAGTGTCAGAGGTGAACCAAGGAGTTTCAGAGGTTAACCAGGAGTGTCAGAGGTGAACCTGGGAGAGTCAGAGGTGTACCAGGGAGTGCCAGAGGTGTACCTGGGAGTGTCAAAGGTGTACCTGGTAGTATCAGAGGTGTACCTGGGAGTGTCAATGGTGTAACTGGGAGTGTCAGAGGTGTACCTGGGAGTATCAGAGGTAAACCTGGGAGTGTCAGGGGTGTACCTGGGAGTGTAAGTGGTGTAACTGGGAGTGTCGGAGGTGTAACTGGGAGTGTCGGAAGTGTACATGGGAGTATCAAAGGTGTACCTGGAAGTGTCAGAGGAGTACCTGGGAGTGTGAGAGGAGTACCTGAGGTGTGGGGTGTGGGAAGTGTCAGAGGTGTGCCTGGGGTGTCATTGGTGTGCCTGGGAGTGTCAGAGGTGTGCCAGGGAGTGTCAGTGATGTACCTGGAGTGTCATTGGTGTGCCTGGGAGTGTGAGGTGTACCTGGAAGTGTCAGAGGAGTACTGTGGGTGTCAGAGGTGTGCCTGGGAGTGTCAGAGGTGTACCAGGGGTGTAGAGGTGTGCTTGGGGCGTCAGAGGTGTGCCTGGGGAGTGTCGGAGGTGTGCCTGGGGAGTGTCAGGTGTACCTAGGAGTGTCAGGGTGTGCCTGGGAGTGTCAGAGGTGTGCCTGGCAGTGTCAGAGGTGTGCCTGGGGTGTCAAGGGTGTACCAGGGAGTGTCAGGAGTGTACATGGGAGTATCAAGGTGTACCTGGAGTGTCAGAGGAGTACCTGGGAGTGAGAGGAGTACCTGGGGTGTCAGGGGTGTACCTGGAAGTGTCAGAGGTATACCTGGGGTGTCATTGGTGTGCTGGGAGTGTCAATGGTGTAACTGAGAGTGTCAGAGGTGTACCTGGGAGTATCAGAGGTAAACCTGGGAGTGTCAGGGGTGTACCTGGGAGTGCAAGGGGTGTAACTGGGAGTGTCGGAGGTGTAACTGGGGTGTCAGAAGTGTACATGGGAGTATCAAGGTGTACCTGGAAGTGTCAGAGGAGTACCTGGGAGTGTGGAGAGGAGTACCTGGGGTCAGGGGTGTGCCTGGAAGTGTCAGAGGTGTACCTGGGAGTGTCATTGGTGTGCCTGGGGTGTCAGAGGTGTACCAGGGTGTCAGTGATTTACCTGGGAGTGTCATTGGTGTACCTGGGAGTGTGAGAGGTGTACCTGGAAGTGTCAGAGGAGTACCTGGGAGTGTCAGAGGTGTGCCTGGGGTGTCAGGGGTGTACCAGGGGTGTCAGAGGTGAACCAGGAGTTTCCTAGGTTAACCAGGGAGTGTCAGAGGTGAACCTGGGAGTGTCAGACGTGTACCAGGGAGTGCCAGAGGTGTACAGGGTGTCAAAGGTGTACCTGGTAGTATCAGAGGTGTACCTGGGAGTGTCAATGGTGTAACTGGAGTGTCAGAGGTGTGCCTGGGGTATCAGAGGTAAACCTGGGAGTGTCAGGGGTGTACCTGGGAGTGTGGGGGTGTAACTGGGAGTGTCGGAGGTGTAACTGGGAGTGTCAGAAGTGTACATGGGAGTATCAAAGGTGTACCTGGAAGTGTCAGAGGAGTACCTGGGAGTGTGAGAGGAGTACCTGGGAGTGTCAGAGGTTAACCAGGGAGTGTCAGAGGTGAACCTGGGAGTGTCAGAGGTGTCCCAGGGAGTGTCTTAGGTGTACCTGGGATTGTCAGAGGTGTACCTGGGTTGTCAGGGGTGTAACTGGGAGTGTCAGCGGTGTACCTGGGAGTGACAGCGGTGTACCTGGGAGTGTCTGAGGTGTACCTGGGGTGTCTGATGTGTACCTGGGAGTATCTGAGGTGTACCTGGAAGTGTCCAAGGGTGTACATGGATTGTCAGAGGTGTGCCAGGGAGTGTCAGATGTGTATGCCTGGAAGTGTCAGAGGTGTGCCTGGAAGTGTCAGAGGTGTGCCTGGGAATGTCTGGGGTGTACATGGAGTGTCAGGGGTGTATCGGCAGTGTAATCGGTGTACCTGGGAGTGTCAGCGGTGTACCAGGGAGTGTCAGAGGTATACCTGGGAGTATCAGAGGTGTGCAGGAGTGTCAGACGTGTGCCTGGGAGTGTCAGGTGTACCTGGGAGTGTCAGAGGTGTACCTGGAGTGTCAAGGTGTGCCTGGGAGTGTCAGAGGTGTACCTGGGGGTCAGAGGTGTGCCTGGGAGTGTCAGAGGTGTTCCTCAGGTGTCATAGGTGTGCCTGGGAGTGTCATAGGTGTGCCTGGGGAGTGTCAGAGGTGTGCCAGGAAGTGTCAGAGGTGTACCTGGGAGTGTCATTGGTGTGCCTGGGAGTGTCAAGGTGTGCCTGGAAGTGTCAGTGGTGTGCCTGAGAAGTGTCAGAGGTGTGCCTGGGAATGTCTGAGGTGTACCTGGGATTGTCAGATGTGCCTCCAGGTGTCTGGGGTGTACCTGGGGAGTGACAGCGGTGTGCTTGGGAGTGTCAGAGGTGTACCTGGGAGTGTGTCAGGGGTGTACCTGGAAGGTGTCTGATTTGTACCTGGGAGTGTCAGGGGTGTACCTGGGAGTATCGGAGGTGTACCTGGGAGTGTCAGAGGTGAACATGGGAGTGTCAGAGGTGTATCTGGCAGTGTCAGCGGTGAACCTGGGAGTGTCAGCGGTGTACCTGGGAGTGTCAGGGGTGTACCTGGGAGTGTCAGGGGTGTAACTGGGAGTGTCGGAGGTGTAACTGGGAGTGTCAGAGGTGTGCCTGGGAGTGTCAGAGGAGTACCTGGGAGTGCCAGAGGGTACCTGGGAGTGTCAGAGGTATGCCTGGGAGTGTCAGAGGTGTGCCTGGGAGTGTCCAGAGGTCTGCCTGGGGTGTCAGGGAGTACCTGGGGTGTCAGAGGTGTACCTGTGGGTGTCAGGGGTGTACCTGTTTATGTTGGGGTGTGCCTGGGAGTGTCAGAGATGTGCCTGGGGTGTCAGAGATGTGCCTGGGGTGTCAGCGGTGTGCCTCAGGTGTCTGAGGTGTGCCTGGGGTGTCAGGGGAGAACCAGGGAGTGTAAGATGTGTCCTGGGGTGTCAGGGGTGTACCAGGGAGTGTCAGAGGAGTGCCCTGGGAGTGTCAGAGGTGTGCCTGGGCGTGTCGAGGTGTGCCTGGGAGTGTCAGAGGTGTAGCTGGGAGTGTCAGAGGTGTACCAGGGAGTGTCAGTGATGTGCCTGGGAGTGTCATTGGTGTGCCTGGGAGTGTGAGAGGTGTGCAAGTGTCAGAGGGTACCTGGGAGTGTCAGAGGTGTGCCTGGGGTGTCAGAGGTGTGCCAGGGGTGTCAGAGGTGAACCAGGGTTTCAGAGGTACCAGCGAGTGTCAGGAGTGAACCTGGGGTGTCAGAGGTGTACCAGGGAGTGCCAGAGGTGTGCCTGGGGAGTGTCAAGGGTGTACCTGGAGTATCAGGGTGTACCTGGAGTGTCAATGGTGTAACTGGGGTGTCAGAGGTGTGCCTGGGAGTATCAGAGGTAAACCTGGGAGTGTCAGGGTGTACCTGGGAGTGTAGAGGTGTAACTGGGAGTGTCGGAGGTGTAACTGGGAGTGTCAGAAGTGTACATGCAGTATCAAGGTGTACCTGGAAGTGTCAGAGGTACCTGGGGTGTGAAGGGAGTGCCTGGGAGTGTCAGTGCCTGGGAGTGTCAGAGGTGTACCTGGAAGTGTCAGAGGTGAACCAGGAGTCTCTGGGGTGTGCAGGAGTGTCAGTGGAGTGCCTGGGAGTGTCAAGGTGCACCTGGGGTATCGGAGGTGTACCTGGGAATATCGGAGGTGAACATGAGAGTGCCAGAGGTGTACCTGGGAGTATGGAGTGTACCTGGGAGTTGTGCAGGTGTACCTGGGAGTGTCAGAGGTGTACCTGGCAGTGTCAGAGGTGTACCTGGGGTGTCAGGGGTGTGCCTGGGAGCGTCAGAGGTGTGCCTGGGAGTGTCGGAGGTGTACCTGAGAGTGTCGGAGGTGTGCCTAGGAGTGTCAGAGGTGTAACTGGGGAGTGTCAGAGGTGTACCTGGCAGGTCAGCGGTTTACCTGGGAGTGTCTGAGGTGTACCTGGGAGTGTCAGAGGTGTGCCTGGGGTGTCAGAGGTGCACTTCAGGTGTACAGGTGCACCTGGGAGTGTCTGGAGGTGGACCTGGGCGTGTCTGAGCTGTAACTGGGAGTTTCTGAGGTGTACCTGGCAGTGTCTGAGGTGTGCCTGGCAGTGTCTGCCGGTGTGCCTGGAGTGTCAGCGGTGTACCTGGTAGTGTCATTGGTGCACCTGGAAGTGTCAGAGGTGTGTACCTGGGAGTGTCAGTGGTGTACCTGGGAGTGTCAGAGGTGTGCCAGGGAGTGTCAGTGGTGTGCCTGGGAGTGTCATTGGTGTGCCTGGGAGTGTGAGAGGTGTGCCTGGATCTGTCAGAGGAGTACCTGGGAGTGTCAGAGGTACCTGGGGTGTCAGAGGTATGCCTGGGAGTGTCAGAGGTGTACCTGGGGTGTCAGAGGTGTACCTGGGGTGTCAGAGGTACCTGGGGTGTCAGGGTGTGCCTGGGAGTGTCAGGGGTGTACCTGTTTATGTCAGAGGTGTGCCTGGGGAGTGTCAGAGATGTACCTGGGAGTGTCAGAGATGTACCTGGGAGTGTCAGCGGTGTGCCTCAGGTGTCTGGGGTGTACCTGGGAGTGTCAGGGAGAACCAGGGAGTGTAGATGTGTCCTGGGAGTGTCAGAGGTGTGCCAGGGAGTGTCAGAGGTACCTAGGAGTGTCAGAGGGTGTACCTGGGCGTGTCAGGTGTGCCTGGGAGTGTCAGAGGTGTGGCTGGGAGTGTCAGAGGTGTGCCAGGGTGTCAGAGGTGAACCAGGGAGTGTCAGAGGTGTGCCAGGGGTGTCAGTGGAGTGCCTGGGGTGTCAAGGTGTGCCTGCAGTATCGGAGGTGTGCCTGGGGAGTGTCATAGGTGTACCTGGGAGTGTCAGAGGTGTGCCTGGGAGTATCAGAGGTAAACCTGGGAGTGTCAGGGGTGTACCTGGGGTGTCAGGGGTGGTAACTGGGAGTGTCGGAGTTGTAACTGGGAGTGTCAGAAGTGTGCATGGGAGTATCAAAGGTGTACCTGGAAGTGTCAGAGTGTGCCTGGGAGTGTCGTGTGGTGTACCTGGGAGGTGAGGTGTACCAGGGGTGTCAGTGATGTACCTAGGAGTGTCTTTGGTGTATCTGGGAGTGTGAGAGGTGTACCTGGGGAGTGTCAGAGGTATACCAGGGGAGTGTCAGAGGTAAACAGGGTTTCAGAGGTTAACCAGGGAGTGTCAGAGGTGAACCTGGGAGTGTCAGAGGTGTACCAGGGAGTGCCAGAGGTGTACCTGGGAGTGTCAAGGTGTACCTGGTAGTATCAGAGGTGTGCCTGGGAGTGTCAGTGGTGTAACTGGGGGTGTCAGAGGTAAACCGGAGTGTCAGGTGTACTGGGAGTGTAAGTGTAACTGGGGTGTCGGAGGTGTAACTGGGAGTGTCAGAAGTGTACATGGGAGTATCAAGGTGTACTGGAAGTGTCAGAGGAGTACCTGGGAGTGTGAGGAGTACCTGGGAGTGTCAGGGGTGTACCTGGAAGTGTCAGGGGTGTGCCTGGGGAGTGTCATTGGTGTGCCTGGGAGTGTCAGAGAGGTGTACCAGGGAGTGTCAGTGATGTACCTGGGGAGTGTCATTGGTGTGCCTGGGAGTGTGGGGTGTGCCTGGAAGTGTCAGAGGAGTACCTGGGGAGTGTCAGAGGTGTGCCTGGGAGTGTCAGAGGTGTACCAGGGAGTGTCAGAGGTGTACCTGGGGAGCGTCAGAGGTGTGCGAGTGTCGGAGGTGTGCCTGGGGGTGTCGGAGGTGTGACTAGGAGTGTCAGAGGTGTGCCTGGGAGTGTCAGAGGTGTACCTGGCAGTGTCAGAGGTGTACCTGGGGGTGTCAGGGGTGTGCCAGGGAATGTCAGTGAAGTGCCTCCAGGTGTCAGAGGTGTGCTTGGGAGCGTCAGAGGTGTACCTGGGAGTGTCGGAGGTGTGCCTGGGGTGTCGGAGGTGTACCTAGGAGTGTCAGAGGTGTAACTGGGAGTGTCAGAGGTGTGCCTGGCAGGTCAGCGGTGTGCCTGGGAGTGTCTGAGGTGTGCCTGGGGTGTCGAGAGGTGTGCCTGGGGTGTCAGAGGTGCACTTCGGAGTGTCACAGGTGCACCTAAGTGTCTGAGGTGTGCCTGGACGTGTCTGAGCTGTAACTGGGAGTTTCTGAGGTGTACCTGGCAGTGTGAGGTGTACCTGGCAGTGTCACCGGTGTACCTGGGAGTGTCAGCAGTGTGCCTGGGAGTGTCATTGGTGCACCTGGAAGTGTCAGAGGAGTACCTGGAAGTGTCAGACGTGTGCCTGGGAGTGTCATTGGTGTACCTGGAAGTGTCAGGGGTGTACCTGGAAGTGTCAGAGGTGTGCCTGGGAGTGTCATTGGTGTGCCTGGGGAGTGTCAGGGTGTGCCAGGGAGTGTCAGTGGTGTGCCTGGGAGTGTCATTGGTGTGCCTGGGGAGTGTGAGAGGTGTGCCTGGAGTGTCAGAGGTACCTGGGAGTGTCAGAGGGTGCCTGGGGAGTGTCAGAGGGTATGCCTGGGAGTGTCAGAGGTGTACCTGGGAGTGTCAGAGGTGTACCTGGGAGTGTCAGAGGAGTACCTAGGAGTGTCAGAGGTGTACCTGGGAGTGTCAGGGGTGTGACCTGTTTATGTCAGAGGTGTGCCTGGGAGTGTCAGAGATACCTGGGAGTGTCAGCGGTGTGCCTCCAGAGTGTCTGAGGTGTGCCTGGGGTGTCAGGAGAACCAGGGAGTGTAAGATGTGTCCCTGGGAGTGTCATGGGTGTGCCAGGGGTGTCAGAGGAGTGCCTGGGAGTGTCAGAGGTGTACCTGGGCGTGTCGAAGGTGTGCCTGGGAGTGTCAGAGGTGTGGTTGGGGTGTCAGAGGTGTACCAGGGAGTGTCAGAGGTGAACCAGGGGGAGTGTCAGAGGTGTGCCAGGGAGTGTCAGTGGAGTACCTGGGAGTGTCAAGGTGTGCCTGCACTATCGGACGTGTGCCTGGGAGTGTCATAGGTGTGCCTGGGGTGTCAGAGGTGTGCCTGGGGTATCAGAGGTAAACCTGGGAGTGTCAGGGGGTGTACCTGGGAGTGTCAGGGGTGTAACTGGGGTGTCGGAGGTGTAACTGGGTGTGTTGGTGTACATGGGAGTATCAAAGGTGTGCCTGGAAGTGTCAGAGGAGTGCCTGGGAGTGTGAGAGGTACCTGGGAGTGTCAGGGTGTGCCTGGAGGTGTCAGAGGTGTACCTAGGAGTGTCATTGGTGTACCTCTGACACTGCAAATACACCTATTTTACTCCCAGGCCTCTCACACTCCCAGGTACTCCTCTGTTTACTCAGTGCTGATCTCATGTACCAATGACAGTGCACCTCCGACACTCCCAGTGCCTGACGGTCCCCAGGTACACCTGACACTCCCAGGACTACCTGCTCCCAGGTACACCTCTGACACTCCCAGGCTGGTGCGATAGTGCAGGCACACTCCCGGGCTCACTGACACTCCTGACCGACAGGGACAGCTCCTGGGACTATCCCTGACTGCTCCCAGGCCTCAGACACTCCGAGATACCATGACTACTCCCAGGTGCATCTCTGTTTGCTCCAGACACACCTCTGTTTGAAGCAGAGTGCACTGACACTCCCGGGTGCCTCCTGACACTCCTAGATTATCTCTGACATAGTACACCTCTGACTCTCCCAGGTGGCACTCAGGTGTATCTGAGCAGGTGCTCACTCCCAGTGCTCGACACTCAGGTACTCTCACTGCTCCCAGGTGCAATGCCTCTGGGCCTCCCTCCCCAGATTGTGAGTGCATCTGGGCGCTCCCCAGTTGCGCCTCTGGGCGCTCTGGAGTGCACTCCAGAGCCGCTCAGTACACACCTCCCGACCTCCCAGGTACCGCCTCTGGCCCCTTCCATGCAGTCACTGACATTCCCTAGTACACCCCAGCACCCCAGGTACCTCTGACACTGCCAGGTACACCTCCTGACACTCCCAGGTACACCTCCTGGCCTCCTAGGTGCACCTCCGACTGCTCCCAGGTACACCTCCGGCCTCCCAGGTGCCTCAGCTCCCAGGTACACCTCCCCGGCCTCCCTGGTACACCTCTGACACTCCCAGGTACCTCCCAACCTCCCAGGTACTCCTCTGACACTTCAGGTACACCTCTCCACACTCCCAGGTACACCAATGACACTCCCAGGTACATCCTGGCCTCCTGGTACACCTCTGGCCTCCAGGTGCACCAATGACACTCCCAGGTACACCTCTGTGACACTTCAGGTGCACCTGACACTCCCAGGTACTCCTCACACACTCCCAGTACTCACTGACACTTCAAGTACACCTTTGATATCCCCATGTGCACTTCTGACCTCCCAGTTACACCTCAGACACTCCCAGTTACCCCTTACCTCCCAGGTACACCTGGCCTCCCAGGTTACCTCTGACCTCCCAGTTACCATTGGCCTCCCAGGTACACCTCTGATGCTACCAGGTGCACCTTTGACACTCCAGGTACACCTCCTGCACTCCCAATTTTTCATCTGACACTCCCAGGTTCACCTCCTGACCTCCTGGTTAACCTCTGAAACTCCTTGGTTCTCGACACTCCCTGGTACACATCTGACACTCCCAGGTACACCTCTCACACTCCCAGATACCTGAGCCTCCCAGGTACATCACGACACTCCCTGGTACACCTCTGAATCTCCCAGGTACACCAAGACACTCCCAGGTACACCTCCCCTGACACTTCAGGTACACCTTTGATACTCACATACCTTCTGACCTCCCAGTTACAACTCGACACTCCCAGTTACACCCCTGACACTCCCAGGTACACCCCTGACACTCCCAGGTTTACCTCTGATACACCCAGGTACACCTCACTCCCAGGTACACCTATGACCTCCCAGGTACACCTCCGATACTGCAGGCACACCTTTGACCTCCCAGGTACTCCACCAGCCTCCCTAGTGCCTCTGACACTCCCTGGTTCACCTCTGACCTCCCTGGTACACATCGGCCTCCCATCACCTCTGACACTCCCAGGTACCTCGACACGCCCAGGTACCTCTGACACTCCTAGGTACTCCTCGACACTCCCTGGTACACCTCCGACACTCCCAGGGACACATCTTCCCACCTCCCTGGTTCCCCTGGCCTCCCAGGTACACCTCAGACACTCCGAGGTACACCGCTGAACCTCCCAGGTACATCTCCTGACCTCCAGGTACATCCAGCCTCCCAGGTACACCTCTGACACAAACAAATTACACCTAACTCCCAGGCACACCTCCTGGCCTCCCAGGTACTCCTCCTGACACTCCCAGGTCACACCTCTGACCTCCAAGTACACCTCTGACACTCCCAGGTATACCTCCTGACCTCCCAGGCACTCCCCAGCACTCCCAGGTACTCCTCTGACAGATCAGGTACACCTCCACACTCCCAGGTACACCAATGACACTCCCAGGTACACCACTGACCTCCTGGTGCCCCCAACACCAAACACCCAACCCCACCACACCAAACACCAACACCTCTGACACTCCCAGGTACACCTGTGACACTCCCAGGTACCTCAACACACACCCAAAACAACACCAACACCCCAACACCCACACCCACCACACCAACACCCACACCCCACACACCTCTGACCTCCCAGGTACACCTCAGACACTCCAGGTGAAACCATGACTCCTGGGTACACCTCTGACACTCCCAGTTCACCTCTGACACTCCTAGAGTGCACCTCGACACTCTCAGGTACCTCCGACACTCCCAGGTACCTCCTGACGCTCCCAAGTACACCCCTGAAGCACCCCAGGTACACCTCTGACACTGCCAGGTACACCTCTGACACTCCCAGGTACCTGTGACCTCCCGGGTACACCTCCATTACTCCCAGGTACACCTCTGGCACTCTCATGTTCCTCCGATATTCCCAGGTGCCTCAATGCTCCAGGTGCACCTTTGACCTCCCAAGTACTCCACTGACACTCCCTGGTACACCTCCAGAGACTCCCTGGTTCACCTCGACACTTCAGGTACCTCTGGCCTCCCAGGCTCCCCTGACCTCCCAGGTGCTCCTCCTCACACTCCCAGGTACTCTCTGACCTTCCACCTTTGATGCTCACATGTGTACACTTCTGACACTCCTGTTACACCTCCGGCACTCCAGTTACCTTACCTCCCAGGTACACCCCTGACACTCCAAGGTTTACCTCTGATGCTTCCAAGTCTGACACTCCCAGTTACACCATTGACACTCCCAGGTACCTCTGTGCTACTCAGGTACACCTTGACACTCCAGGTACACCTCTGGCACTCCTGGTACACACCTGACACTCCAGGTTCACCTCTGACACTCCTGGTTAACCTCTGAAACTCCTTGGTTCACCTCTGACACTCCCTGGTACACCTCGGCCTCCCAGGTACACCTCTGACACTCCCAGGTGCTCCTCTGACACTTCCGTCACCTCTCACCTCCCAGGTACCTGTGGCCTCCCAGGTACATCACTGGCCTCCTGGTGCACCTCCTGACCTCCCAGCTACACCTCTGACCTCCCAGGTACACCTTCGACACGCCCAGGTACACCTCCTGACACTCCCTAGGTACTCTCCTGACACTCCTGGTGCACCTCTGACACTCCCAGGGACACATCTTACCTCCCTGGTTCTCCCCTGACACTCCCAGGTACACCTCAAACACTCCGGTACACCAGCAACCTCAGGTACATCTCCTGACACTCCAGGTACATCTCTGACACTCCCAGGTACACCTCTAACATAAACAGGTACACCCCTGACACTCTGGAGTACACCTCTGACCTCCCAGGCTACTCCTCTGACACTCCCAGGTGAACCTCTGGCCACTCAGGTACACCTCCTGACACTCCCAGGTATACCTCGACACTCCCAGGTACTCCTCTGGCACTCCCAGGTACTCCTCTGGCCTCCCAGGTACACCTCTGACCTCCCAGTTACCTCCGAGCACTCCCAGTTACACCCCTGACACTCCCAGGTACACCTGACCTCCCAGGTACACGCTGACACTCCCAGGTTCACCTGACACTGCCAGATACCTCTGACACTCCATGTTCTCTGACCTCCCAGGTACACCTCATTGGGTACACCCCAGACACTCCCAGGTACAAATCAGACACTTCAGTGCACCTCAGACACTCCCAGGTCACACCTCTGACACTCCCAAGTACACCGCTGTCACTCCCAGGTACACCCCAGACACTCCGAGGTACACATCTGACAATCCCAGGTACACCTCAGACATTCCCAGGTACACCTCTGACACTTTCAATTTCCACTGACACTTCCAGGTACACCTTTGACACTCCAGGTACCAATGACACTCCCAGGTACACTGACACTTCCTGGTACACCTCTGACACCTCCCAGGTACACCTCTGACCTCCCAGGTACTGACCTCTGAGGAACACCTCTGACACTCCCAGGTACACCTCTGACACTCCAGGTACAACCTCCGACCTCCCAGGTACCTCTGACCTCCCAGGTACCTCTGACACTCCAGGTACACCTCCTGACACTCCCCAGGTACACGTCCTGACACTCCCAGGTACACCTCTGATACTCCCAGGGTATGCCTCCTGACACTCCTGGTACACGCTGACACTCCCAGGTACACCGATTCTGCCAGATACACCTCTGACACTCCATGCACACCTCAGACATTCCCAGGTACACCTCTGACACTTCCAGAGTACCTCTGACACTTCAGGTACACATCTGACCTCCCAGTACACCTCTGACAATCCATGTACTCAGAACACTTCAGGTACCTCAGATACTCCCAGGTACACAT
Source organism: Homarus americanus (assembly GCF_018991925.1). Lineage (NCBI taxonomy): Eukaryota > Metazoa > Arthropoda > Malacostraca > Decapoda > Nephropidae > Homarus > Homarus americanus. Next base: position 33,377 of record NW_024744406.1, read on the forward strand.
CAGACACTCCCAGGTACACCTCCAGACACTCCCAGGTACACCGCTGTCACTCCCAGGTACCCCCTGACACTCCCAGTTACCCCTGACAACAGGTACACCTCTGACAATCCCAGGTACACCTAAGACACTCCTGGGACACCTCTGACACCCCAGGTTCACCCTGACACCCCCAACTCCCTGACACCTCCAGGTACTCCTCCCCACACTTGCACCCTCTGACACCCAGGTACACTTGATACTTCCCATGTGCACCTCTGACACTCCCAGTTACACCTCCGACACTCCCAGTTACACCCCTTACACTCCTGACACTCCCAGGTTTCCTCCTGATACTCCCAGGCACACTCTGACACTCCCAGTTACACCATTGACACTCCCAGGTACACTCTGATACTACCAGGCACCTTGACCTCCCAGGTACACCTCTGGCACTCCCTGGTACACGTCTGACACTCCCATGTTCACCCCTGACACTCCTGGTTTACCTAGGAACCTTGGTTCACCCTCTGACACTCCCTGGTACACCTCTGACACTCCCAGGTACGACCTCTGACACCCCAGGCTCCTCCACACTTGCACACCTCTCACACCTGCGCCACCAATGACACCCAGGTACATCACTGACACCCCTGTACACCTCTGACACTCCCAGGTACACCAATGACTCCCAGGTACACCTCTGACACTTCCAGGTACACCCCTGACACTTGCCCCTCTCACACTCCCAGGTACCTCTGACACTTGTGACACCTTTGATACTCCCATGTACACTTCTGACCTCCCAAGACACCTCCGACACTCCCAGTTACACCCCTTACACTCCCAGGTACACCTGACACTCCCAGGTTTACCTCTGATACTCCAGGTACACCTCTGACACTCCCAGTTACACCATTGACACTCCCAGGTACACCAATGACACTCCCAGGTACACCTCTGACACTTCAGGTACACCTGACACTCCCAGGTACTCCTCTCACTCCCAGGTACTCCTCTGACACTTCCAGGTACACCTTGATACTCCCCATGTACACTTCTGACACTCCCTGGTACACCCTGACACCCCCAGGTACACCCCTGACACTGCCAGGTACACCTCTGACACTAGTGCACACCCTGACACCCCAGGTCACCTCCCGACACTCCCAGGTACACCCGACACTCCCAGGTACACCCCTCTGACGCTCCGGTACACCTCTGACACTCCCCACACCTCTGACACTCCCAGGTACACCTCTGACACTCCAAGGTACTCCTCTGACACTTCCAGGTACACCTCTCACACTCCCAGTACACCAATGACACTCCCAGGTACATCACTGACACTCTGGCACACCTCTGACTCCCAGGTACACCAATGACACTCCCAGGTACACCTCTGACACTCTCCAGGTACACCCCTGACACTCCCAGGAACTCCTCTCACACTCCCAGGTACCTCTGACACTCCAGGTACACCTTTGATACTCCCATGTACACTTCTGACACTCCCAGTTACACCTGACACGTTACAATCACTTACACTCCCAGGTACACCCTGACACTCCCAGGTTTACCTCTGATACTCCCAGGTACATCTCTGACACCCCAGTTACACCATTGACACTCCCAGGTACACCTCTGATACTACCAGGTACACCTTGACACTCACAGGTACACCTCTGCACTCCCTGGTACACCTCTGACACTCCCAGGTTCACCTCTGACACTCCCTGGTTAACCTCTGAAGCTCCCTAGTTCACCTCCCAGCCTCCTGGTACACCTCTGACACTCCCAGTCCACACCTGACACTCCCAGGTACCTCCTCAGCACTTAGGTACACCTCTCACACTCCCAGATACACCAAGACACTCCCAGGTACATCACTGCTCCCTGGTACACCTCTGACTCTCCCAGGTACACAATGGCACTCCCAGGTACACCTCTGACACTCCAGGTACATCCCTGACCTCCCAGGTACTCTCTCACACTCCCAGGTACTCCTCTGACACTTCCAGGCACCTTTGATACTCCACATGCCTTCTGACACTCCCAGTTACACCTCCGACACTCCCAGTCACCCCTGACACTCCCAGGTACACCCCTGACCTCCCAGGTTACCTCTGAATTCCCAGGTACACCTCTGCCTCCCAGGTACACCTATGACCTCCCAGGTACACCTCCGATACTGCAGACACCTTTGACACTCCCAGGTACTCCACTACACACTCCTGGTACCTCAGACACTCCCTGGTTCCTCTGACACTCCTGGTACACCTCTGACACTCCCAGCCACCTCTGACACTCCCAGGTACACCTTCGACACGCCCAGGTACACCTCGACACTCCCTGGTACTCCTCTGACACTCCTGGTACACCTCTGACACTCCCAGAGACATCTTACCTCCTGGTTCTCCCCTGGCCTCCCAGGTACACCTCAGACCTCCCGAGGTACACCGCCCCACTCTCCAGTACATCTCTCACCCTCCCAGGTACATCTCTGACACTCCCAGGTACACCTCTGACATAAACAGGTACACCCCTGACCTCCCAGGTTCACCTCTGACACTCCCAGGTACTCCTCTGCCCTCCCAGGTACACCTCTGACACTCCCAGGTACACCTCCTGACCTCCCAGGTATACCTCTGACACTCCCAGGTACTCCTCTGACCTCCCAGGTGCTCCTCTGACACTTCCAGGTACACCTCACACTCCCAGGTACACCAATGCCTCCCAGGTACACCACTGACACTCCTGGTACACCTCTGACCTCCCGGTGCACAATGACACTCCCAGGTACCTCTGACACTTCCAGGTACACCCCTGACACTTCAGGTACACAGTGTGCTCCCAGGTACACGTCTGACACTTCCAGGTACACCTCTGACACTTCAGGTGCACCAGATGCACTCCCAGGTACACCCTGACACTCCCAGGTACACCGGTGACACTGCCAGGTACCTCAGACCTGCCAGGTACACCTCAAACTCCCAGTACAGCTCAGACACGCCCAGGTACACCTCAGACACTCCCAGGTGCACCTGTGACACTCCAGTGCACCTCTGACACTCCCAGGCACACCTCTGACACTCCCAGGTACACCTCAGACACTCCCAGGTACCCTGACTCCGCCAGTACCTCTGCCTCCCAGTTACACCTCTGACACTCCTGGTACACCTCCGACACTCCCAGGTACCTCCGACCTCCCAGTACCTCTGACGCTCCCAAGTACACCTCTGACACTCCCTGACACCTCCGAACTCCCAGGTACCTCCCAGCCTCCAGGTACTCCTCTGACACTTCCAGGCCTCTCACACTCCCAGGTACACATGACCTCCCAGGTAACACCAATGACACTCCCAGGTGCATCACTGACACTCCTGGTGCACCTCTGACACTCCCAGGTACCACCAATGACACTCCCAGGTACACCTCTGACACTTCAGGCACACCCCTGCCACTCCCAGGTACTCCTCTCACACTCCCAGGTACTCCTCCTGACACTTCCAGTACACCTTTGATACTCCATGTACACTTCTGACACTCCCAGTTACACCTCGGCCTCCCAGATTACACCCCACCACTCCAGGTACACCCCTGGCTTGCTCTGAGTTTACCTCAATGCTCAGGTACACCTCTGGCCTCCCAGTTACACCATTGACACTCCCAGGTACACCTCTGAAGTACTGCAGGTACACTCCAGGTACACACCTCTGGCACTCCTGGTACACACTCTGACACTCCCAGGTTCACCTCCCCAGCCTCCTGAGGTTTTAACCTCACCAAACTCGCCCAGTTCCTCTGTGCTCCTGGTGCATCAGCACTCCAGGTACATCTCTGACACTCCCAGGTACTCCTCTGACACTTCCAGGTACACCTCACACTCCCAAGATACACCAATGACCTCCCAGGTACATCACTGACACTCCTGATACACCTCTGAATCTCCCAGGTACACCAATGACACTCCCCAGGTACCTCTGACACTTCCAGGTACACCCCTGACACTCCCAGGTACTCCTCACACTCCCATGTGCTCCTCTGACACTTCCAGGTACACCTTTGATGCTCCCACGTGCACTTCCCAGCACTCCCAGTTACCTCCGACATACAGTTACACCCCTGACACTCCAGGTACACCCCTGAGCACTCCCAGTTGCCTCTGATGCTCCCAGGTACACCTCTGACACTCCCAGGTACACCTATGACACTCCCAGGTGCACTCCAGTGCAGGCACACCTTTGGCCTCCAGGTACTCACCCCAGGCCTCCCCTAGGTGCACCTCTGGCCTCCTGGTTCACCTCTGACACTCCTGGTACACCTCTGACACTCCAACTACCTGGCCTCCAGGTACACCTTCGACACGCCCAGGTACACCTCCTGACACTCCCTAGGTACTCCTCTGGCCTCCCTGGGTACACCTCTGGCTTACTCCAAGGGACACATCTTACTCCCTGGTTCTCCCCCAGCCTCCCAGGTGCCACCTCCAGACACTCAGGGTACACCACTTTGACACTCCCAGGCATCTCTGACACTCCCAGACACATCTGTAACACTCCCCGTTGCACCTCTGACATAAACAGGTACACCCCTGACCTCCCAGGTACACCTCTGACACTCCCAGGTACTCCTCTGACACTCTGGGTACACCTCCCAGCTTGCTCCAGGTACACCTCTGACACTCCCAGGTATGCCTCCTGACCTCCCAGGTACTCCTCTGACACTCCAGGTGCTCCTCTGACCAGATCCAGGTGCACCTCTCACACTCCAAGGTTGCCACCAATGACACTCCCCAGGTACCACTGGCTCCCTGGTGCACCTCTGTGCTCCCAGGTACACAATGGCTTGCTCCCAGGTACACCTCTGACACTTCAGGTACCTGACACTTCAGGTACACCAACCCAACCTCCCAGGTACACGTCTGACACTTCCAGGTACACCTCTGACACTTCAGGTGCACCAGCCAGCACTCCCAGGTACACCATGGCCTCCCAGGTACACCGAGGTGACACTGCCAGGTACACCTCAGACACCTTGGTGCACCTCCAGAAACTCCCAGGATTACAGCTCAGACACGCCCAGGTACACCTCAGACACTCCCAGGTGCACCTGTTACACTCGAAGTGCACCTCTGACACTCCCAGGCACACCTCTGAGCACTCCCACAGGTTTTACCTCAGACACTCCCCAGGAGTACACCATGGGCTCCATAGGTACACCTCTGACACTCCCAATTGCACCTCCTGACCTCCTGGGTGCCCTTCCGACACTCCCAGGTACCACCTCGACTTACTCCCAGGTACACCTCTGACATCCCCAAGTGCACCTCCTGACACTCTGAGCACTTCACCCGGCATTCCCTGGTACACCCCATTTCCCCAAATTTTACCTCTGACCTGCCAGGTACACCTCTGGCTTTTACTCCCAGGTACCTCTGACACTCCTAGGTACCCACCTCCCGGCCTCCCAGGTACACCTCCATTCTCCCAGGTACACCTCCTGGCTCCCAAGTACACCTCTGACACTCCTGGTACCATCTGACACTCCCAGGTACACACTCCTGACCTCCCAGGTGCTCCTCCTGACACTTCAGGTACCTCTCACCTCCCAGGTACACCAATGACACTCCCAGGTACATCACTGACACTCCCTGGTACCTCCTGACCTCCCAGGTACACCAATGGCACTCCCAGGTGCACCTCTGACCTTCCAGGTACACCTGGCCTCCCAGGTGCTCCTCTCACACTCCCAGGTACTCCTCTGTTGACACTTCAGGTACACCTTTGATACTCCCATGTACACTTCTGACACTCCAGTTACCTCCACGGCCTCCCAGTTACACCCCTTACACTCCCAGGTACACCCCTAACCTCCCAGGTTTGCCTCTGTGCTCCCAGGCCACCTCTGACCTCCCAATTACTACGTGTACTCCCAGGTACACCTGCAATGCTACCAGGCCCACCTTTGGCTTACTCCCAGGTACACCTCTGCTCCCTGGTACCTCTGTGCTCCCAGGTTCCTCCCAGCTTGCTCCCTGGTGTCTCTGGCTCCTTGGTTTCACCTCTGGGCTCCTTGTTTCACCTCTGACACTCCCTGCACACCTCCCGACACTCCCAGGTACACCTCCACACTCCCGTGCTCCTCTGACACTTCAGGTACACCTCTCACACTCCCAGATACACTGACACTACTCCCAGGTACATCACTGACACTCCTGGTACACCTCTGACTCTCCCAGGTACCAATGACCCTCCCAGGTACACCTCTGACACTTCAGGTACACGACACTCCCAGGTACTCCTCTCACACTCCCAGGTACTCCTCTGACCAGATCCCATACCTCTCTCTCACACTCCCATCACTGACCTCCCAGGCACAACACTCCTGGTACATCTGACACTCCCAGGTACCAATGACCTCCCAGGTACACCTCTGACACTTCCAGGTACACCTCTGACACTTCCAGGTACACCCGACACTTCCAGGTACACCAACACTCCCCAGGTACGTCTGACACTTCCAGGTACACCTCTGACACTTCCAGGTGCACCAATGACACTCCCAGGTACACCCTGACACTCCCAGGTACACCGGTGACACTGCCAGGTACACCTCCAGACACTGCCAGGTACACCTCAGAAACTCCCAGTTACAGCTCAGACACGCCCAGGTACACCTCAGACCTCCCAGGTGCACCTGTGACACTCCAGGCACCTCTGACACTCCCAGGCACACCTCTGACACTCCCAGGTACACCTCAGGCCTCCCAGGTACACCGCGACTCGCAGGTACACCTCTGACACTCCCAGTTACACCTCCTGACCTCCTAGGTACACCTCCGACACTCCAGGTACACCTCCGACACTCCCAGGTACACCTCTGACGCTCCCAAGTACTCCTCTGACACTCCCAGGTACTTCACTGACATTCCTGGTACACCCCTTTGGGTACACCTCCTGACACTGCCAGGTACACCTCCGACACTCCCAGGCCACCTGTGACACTCCCAGGCACCTCCATTACTCCCAGGTACACCTCTGGCACTCTCATGCACACTCCAGATGTTAGGTACACCTCCGATACTCCCAGGTGCTTTGACATCCCAGGTACTCCACTGACACTCCTGGTACACCTCAGAACTCCTGGTTCACCTCTGACACTTCAGGTACACCTCTGACTCCCAGGTACTCCCCTGACACTCCCAGGTACTCTCTCACACTCCCTGGTACTCTCTGACACTTCAGGTACCTTGATACTCCATGTACACTTCTGACACTCCCAGTTACACCTCCGACACTCCCAGTTACACCTTACACTCCCAGGTACACCCCTGACACTCCCAGGTTTACCTCTGATACTCCCAGTACCTCTGACTCCCAGATTACCATTGACACTCCCAGGTACACCTCTGATACTACCAGGTACACCTTGACCTCCCAGGTACACCTCCTGGCACTCCCCTGGTACACCTCTGAAACTCCTTGGTTCACCTCTGACACTCCCTGGTACACCTCTGACACCCCAGGTACACCTCTGACACTCCCAGGTACTCCTCTGACACTTCCAGGTACACCCTCACACTCCCAGGCACACCAATGACACTCCCGTGCACATCACAACCTCCTGGTACCTCTGGCTCAGGTACAATGGCCTCCCAGGTACACCTCTGACACTTCCAGGTACACCCCAACCTCCAGGTACTCCTCTCACACTCCCAGGTACTCTCTCACACTCCAGGTACACCTTTGATACTCCCACGCACACTTTGACACTCCCCAGTTACACCTCCGGACACTCCCAGTTACACCCCTGACACTCCCAAGCACACCCCTGACACTCCCAGGCTTTACCTCTCTGATACTCCCAGGTACACCCTGACACTCCCAGGTACACCTATGACACTCCCAGGCACACCTCCGATACTGCAGGCACACCTTGACACTCCAGGTACTCACTTGAGACACCCTGGTAAAACCTCGACACCCCTGGTTCACCTCTGACACACTCCCCTGGTACACCTCTGACACCCCCAGCCACACCTCTGACACTCTCCAGGTACACCTTCGACACGCCCAGGCACACCTCTCTGACACCCAGGCACTCCTCTGACACTCCCTGGCACACCTGACACTCCCAGGGACACATCTACACTCCCTGGTTCTCCCTGACATTCCCAGGTACAACTCAGACACCTGAGGTACACCGCTGACACCCCAGGCATCTCTGACACTCCCAGGCACATCTCTGACACACTCCCAGGCACACCTCTAACATAAACAGGCACACCCCTGACACTCCCAGGTACACCTCTGACACTCCCAGGTACCTCTGACACTCCAGGCACACCTCTGACACTCCCCAGGTCACACCTCTGACACTCCCAGGTACCTCTGACACTCCCAGGTACCCTCTGGCACTCCTGCAGGTACTCCTCTGACACTCCCAGGCACACCTCTGACACTCCCAGCCACACCTCCGACACTCCCAGCACCCCTGACACTCCCAGGCACACCTCACCCCAGGTACACCCTGACACTCCCAGGCACACCGCTGACACTGCCAGATACACCTCTGACCATGTTCACCTCTGACTCCCAGGCACACCTGACACTTGGTCACACCCCCTGACACACCCCAGGTACAAATCAGACACTTCCAGGCACACCCCAGACACTCCCAGGTACACCTCTGACACTCCCCAGGCACACCGCTGTCACTCCCAGGCACACCCCAGACACCTGAGGCACACATCTGACAATCCCAGGCACACCAGACATTCCCCAGGCACACCTCTGACCCTTCAGGTACACCACTGACACTTCCAGGTACACCTTGACACTCCCAGGCACACCAATGACACTCCCCAGGTACACCACTGACACTCCCTGGTACACTTGACACTCCCAGGCACACCAATGACACTGCCAGGCACACTCTGACACTTGGCACACCTCTGACACTCTGGTACACCTCTGACACTCCCAGGTACACCTCTGACACTCCCAGGTACACCTCTGACACTCTGAGAACACCTCTGACACTCCAGGTACACCCCTGACACCCCAGGCACACCTCTGACACCCCAGGTACACCTACACTCCCCAGGCACACCTCTGACACTCCCACAGGTACACGTCTGACACTCCCAGGCACACCTCCTGATACCCCAGGCATACCCTGACACTCCCCTGGTACACTGCCCCAGGTACACCGATTACACCGCCAGATACACCTCTGACACCATGCACACCCCAGACATTCCCCAGGCACACCTGACACTTCCAGGCACACCCTGACACTCCAGGCACACATCTGACACTCGCACACACCTCTGACAATCCACATGCACACCTCAGACACTTCCAGGCACACCCATACCCCAGCACATCAGACACCCCAGGCACACCTCAGACACCCCAGGTACACCGCTGTCACTCCCAGGCACACCCCTGACACTCCCCAGTTACACCCCTGACAACCCAGGCACACCTCTGACAATCCCAGGTACACCTCAGACACTCCCCTGGGACACCTCTGACACTCGGTTCACTCTCTGACACTCTGGTTAACCTCTGACACTTTGTTCACTCCTGACACTCCCTGCGTCTCTGACACTCTCAGGAACACCCCACACTCCCAGAACACTCTACACTCCCCAGGCACACCTCTGACACTCCCAGGTAAACCTGTGACACCCCAGGTGACACCGTGACACGCCCACGCACACCCTGATACTCCCAGGCATACCTCCTGACACTCCCTGGTACACCTCTGACACTCCCAGGCACACCTTGACACTCCCATGTCCAACTCCACACATTTCAGGAACACTCCTGACACTCCCAGGCACACCTGTGACACTCTGTGCACACCTGTGACACCTCTGCACACCTGTGACACTTCCAGGTACACCTCTGACACTCCCAGGTACAATTCTTATATTCCCAGGCATACCCTCTCACACCTCCTGTACACCCTGACACACTCCCAGGCACACCGCTGACATTGCCAGATACACTTCTGACACCCATGCACACCTCTGACATTTCCAGGCACACCGCTGACACTAGGACACCTCTCACACTCCCAGGTACACCAATGACACTCCCCAGGTACACCACTGACACTCCCTGGCACACCCTGACACTCCCAGGCACACACGACACTCCCAGGCACATCTCTGACACTCCAGGCACACCCCTGACACCTTAGGCACCACGACACTCCCAGGCACACCTCTGACACTCCAGGCACACCCCTGACACTCCAGGCACACCACCAAGACACTCCCAGGCACACTCTGACACCCCAGGCACACCGGTGACACTGCCAGTACACCTCAGACACTGCCAGGCACACCCCCAGAAACTCCCAGTTACAGCCAGACACCCAGGTAAACCTCAGACTCCCAGGTGCACCTGTGACACTCCAAGTGCACCCTGACACTCCCCAGGCACACCTCTGACACTCCCCAGGCACACCTCAGACACTCCCCAGGCACACACCCGACCCTCCCCAGGTACACCTCTGACACTCCCAGCACCCCTGACACTCCCAGGCACACCCTGACGCTCCCAGGCACACCTCTGACAATCCCAGGCACTTCACTGACATTCTGGCACACCTCTTGACACCCCCAGGTACACCGCTGACACCCCAGGTCACACCTCTGACACTTGTGCCACACTCTGACACCCCAGGCACACCTCCGACACCCAGGTACACTGATACCCCAGGCACTTGACACTCCCCAGGTACCCACTGACACTCCCTGGTACACCTCCTCAGACACTCTTGTCTCACCTCTGACACTTCCAGGTACACCTCTGACACTCCCAGGTACTGACACCCCAGGCACTCCTATCACACTCCCCAGGTACCCTCTGGCACTTCCAGGTACACCTTGATACTCCCACGCACTTCTGACACCCCAGTTACACCCGACACCCCAGTCACAACCCCTGACACCCCAGGCACACCCCTGAAACCCCAAGTTTACTCCTCTGATACTCCCAGGCACACCTCTGACACTCCCAGGTACACCTTGACACTCCCAGGTACACCTCTGATACTACCAGGTACACCTTGACACTCCCAGGCACACCTCTGACACTCCCTGGTACACCTCTGACACCCCAGGTTCACCTCTGACACTCCCTGGTTAACTTCTGGACACCCTGGTTCACCTCTGACACTCCCCTGCACACCTCTGACACTCCCCAGGCACACCTCTGACACTCCCAGGTACCTCCTGACACTTCCAGGTACACCTCTCACACTCCATGTACAACCAATGACACTCCCAGGCACATCACTGACACAATCTGGCACACCTCTGACACTCCAGGCACACCAATGACACTCCCAGGTACACCTCTGACACTTCCAGGCACACCCTGACACTCCCAGGTACTCCTTCACACTCCCAGGTACTCCTCTGACACTTCCAGGCACACCTTGAAACTCCCACGTACACTTCTGACACCCCAGTTACACCTCCGACACTCCCAGTTACACCCTGACACTCCCAGGTACACCCCTGACACTCCCAGGTTTACCTCTGATACTCCCAGGTACACTCTGACAATCGCAGGTACACCTTGACACTCCCAGGTACACCTGATACTGCAGGCACACCTTGACACCTCCAGGCACTCCACTGACACTACCTGGTACACCTCTGACACCCCAGGTTCACCTCTGACACTCCCCTGGTTAACCTCACACTCCCCTGGTTCACCCTGACACCCCCTGGCACACCTCTGACACCCCCAGGTAAACCTCTGACACCCCAGGTACACCTCGACACCCCAGGTACACCTCTGACACTCCTAGGTACTCCTCTGACACTCCCCTGGCACACCTCTGACACCCCAGGGCACACATCTTACACTCCCGTTCTCCCCTGACACCCCAGGCACACCTCAGACACCCGAGGCACACCGCCGACACCCCAGGCACATCTCTGACACCCCAGGTACATCTCTGACACTCCCAGGCACACCTCTGACATAAACAGGTACACCCCTGACACTCCCAAGTACACCTCTGACACTCCCCAGGCACTCCTCTGACACCCAGGTACACCCTGACACTCCCAGGCACAACCTCTGACTCCCAAGCATACCTCTGACACTCCCAGGTACTCCTCTGACTCCCAGGTACTCCTCTGACACTTGCACACCTCTGACACTCCCAGTTACACCTCCTGACACTCCCAGTTACACCCCTGACACTCCCAGGTACACACCTGACACCTCCCAGGCACACCGCTGACACCCAGGCACACCGCTGACACTGCCAGATACACCTCCTGACACACCCATGTTCACCTCTGACACCCCAGGTACACCTCCGATACTCCCCAGGCACACCCCTGACACTCCCAGGCACAAACAGACACTTCCAGGTCCAGCTCAGGCACTCCCCAGGCACACCCCCAGACACTCCCAGGTAACACCTCAGACACTCCCAGGCACCTCTGACACTCCAGAGCACACTGCCAATACTCCCAGGTACACCCCTGACACTCCGGAGGCACATCTGACAATCCCAGGTACACCTCAGACATTCCCAGGCACACCTCTGACACTTCCAGGTACACCACTGACACTTCCAGGTACACCCCTGACACTCCCAGGTACACAAATGACACTCCCAGGAACACCACTGACACTCCTGGCACACCTCTGACACTCCCCAGGTACACCAATGACACTCCAGGCACCTCTGACACTCCAGGCACACCTCTGACACTTCCTGGTACACCTCTGAACTCTCCCAGGCACACCCCTGACACTCCCAGGCACACCCCACACTCTCAGGAATACCTCTGACACCCCAGGTACACCTCTGACACTCCCAGGCACACCTCTGACACCCCAGGTACACCTTGACACTCCCACACCTCTGACACCCAGGTGCACACGTCTGACACTCCCAGGTACACCCTCTGACACTTCAGGAACACCTCTGACACCCCAGGTATACCTCTGACACTCCCTAGTACACCGCTGACACTCAGGTACACCGCTTGCACTGCCAGACACCTCTGACACCCACAACACCCCAGACACTCCCCAGGCACACCCCTGACACCCAGGCACACCTCTGACACTTCCAGGCACACACCTCTGACACCCAGGCACACCTCTGACACTCCATGCACACCCCAGACACTTCCAGGTTCACCCCAGACACCCCAGGTACACATCAGACACTCCTGTGCACACTCAGACACTCCCAGGCACACTGCTGTCACTCCCCAGGCACACCTCTGACACTCCCCAGTCACACCCCTGACAACCCAGGCACACCTCTCTGACAATCCCAGGTACACCCCAGACACTCCCTGGTACACCTCTGACACCCCAGGTACACCTCCTCTGACACTCCCAGGCACACCTTCGACACCCCAGGCACACCCTCTGACACTCCCAGGTAACTCTGACACTCCCCCTGGCACACTCCCTGACACTCCCCAGGACACATCTTCCCCTGGTTCTCCCCTGACACCCAGGCACACCCCAGACACCTGAGGCACACCCTGACACCCCAGGCACATCTCTGACACCCCAGGCACACCTCTGACACTCCCAGGTACACCTCTGACATAAACAGGCATACCCTCCCGACACTCCAGGCACACCTCTGACGCCCCAGGTACTCCTCTCTGACACTCAGGTACACCCCTGACACTCCCAGGCACACCTCTGACACTCCCAGGTATAACTCTGACACCCCATACCCTCTGACACTCCCAGGCTCCTCTGACACCCCAGTGTAATGAGGATTGTCAGACCAAACCTTACAGCCCAGAATTATGTCACATATAACAAGCAAGTACACCACAGACCTCGTGGTACCACCGCATTCCAGGTTGACACACCTCAGGTCGCCTGCCACGACGTGAGCCGGTGACTCACAACCGCACCCTAGCCAAGACACCTGGCCAGGACCACACCTGCACACAATTATCCAGATCAAACCAGTTTAGTGTTAATTGGTAGAGGTCGTAGCCGGCTGGGCTGACCCAAAGGCCCTACAGTCCCGTCCAGGGCATTACCATTCGGGATTCCATTACGATTCTCATTCTGGTTGCTGTCATCTCCTCCTGTCTGGCCGTCACCGGTTCACTAAGAGACACGCACGTCCCCCAGGTCGGGAGGGACACCCTGGGCACCTCTGACACTCCCCAGGCACACCCCTGACACCCCAGGCACACCCCCTGACACTCCCCAGGTACACTGCTGACACCCAGGCACACCCCTGGGACACTCCCCAGGCACACCGCTGACAATCCCAGATACACCTCTGACACTCCATGTACACCCTCTGACACTTTCAGGTACACGTCAGACACCCCTGTGTGCCACCCCTGACACTCCTCAGGAACGTCTCTGACGCTCCCAGGTACACCTCTTCTGGACGCCCCAGGTACACCTTGACACCTCACACCTCTGACAATTCCCAGGCACACTGTAGACACTTGCACACCCTCAGACACTCTGCACACCCCACACTCCCAGGTACACTCTGCCACCCCAGGTACACCCCTTGGCACCCCAGTTACACCCCTGGTCACCCACGTCACATTCCCTGACAATCCAGGTACACTTCAGACACTCCCTGCACACATCTTGACACTCCAGGTACCCAATGACACTCCAAGGTACACCACTGACACTCCCTGTTGCCTCTGACACTCCAGGTACACCCACAATGACACTCCCCAGGCACACTCTGACACCCCAGCCACCCCAGACACCCCAGGCACACCCCTGACACTCAGGCACACCTCTGAGACTCCCAGGCACAACCCCTGACACCGTGCACACACCCCCTGACACCCCTGTACCCTGACACCCCAGGCACACCTCAAACACCTCACAGGGCACCCCCAGACACCCCAGGTACACCTCCACCTCCCAGGCCACCCACACTTGTGTGCCACCTCTACACTCAAAGGTACCTCTTGGACACTCCCAAGTACCTCTGACACCCCAGGCACACCTCTGACACCCCAGTTTCACCTCCTGAAACCCCAGTTTATAACCCCACACTCCCAGGCATGCCCCTGACACCCCAGGCACCTGATATTCCCAGTACCCTCTGACTTCCAGGCACTCTGACACTCCCAGGCACAATTAATTTATCACTCACCAGGTACACCTCTGACACTCCCCAGGCACTCCTTGACGCTGCCCCAGGTGCTCCTCCACACCAGAACACCTCTGACACTCCCCAGGCACACCCTCTGACATTCCCCAGGTTAACAGCTGACACTCCCCAGGCACACCCTCAGACTGCCAGGCACACCCAGACACAAACCAGGCACACCCCAGACACCCCAGGTACAGCCCAGACACCCCCAGGCACACCTCCCCAGACAGTTCCCAGCCAATTCCAGACACCCCAAGCACACCTCTGACACTCTGCCATAATCATGACACTCCCAGGCAAACCGCTGACACTGCCATATTTACACCTCAGACACTGCCAGGTGCCAATTCTCAGACACCCCAGGCACAGCTCAGACACTCCCAGACACATCTCAGACACCTCCCAGGTGCACTTCCAGACAATTCTTGGTGTTACGCCTCTGACACCCCAGGCACACCGCTGACACTCTCCCCAGGCACACCGCTGACACTGCCAGATACACCCCTGACACTCCCCAGGTTCACCTCAGACACTCCCAGGCACACCTCCGACACTCCCCAGGCACACCCCCTTGACACTCCCAGGTACAAATCACACTCCAGGTACAGCTCAGGCACCCCAGGCACACCTCAGACACTCCCCAGGTGCCCCCTGACACACCCCAGGTACACCTCGACACTCCAGTGCCTGACAATTCTAGTACTCCTCTGACACTCCCCACACCCTGACACTCCAGGGACATCTACACTCCCTGGAAGCCCCCTGACACTCCCTGCACACTCTAGACACCTGGAGGTACACCGCTGACACTCCAGGCACCCCTGACACTCCCAGGCACATTCTTGACACCTTGCACACCCTGACATAAACAGGTACACCCCCGACACTCCTGGGCACACCCCTGACACTTGTACCTTCACACTGCAGGCACACCTCTGACACTCCCCAGGTACACTCTGACACTCCTGGGCATACCTCCTCTGACACTCCCAGGTACCCCCTGACGTTCCTGTACCCTCTGACACCCCAGGCACACCTCTGACACCCCAGCCACACCTCCCACACTCCCTGCAGCCACACCCCGACACCCCAGGCACACACCTGACACTCCCAGGTACACCGCTGACATTCCCAGGTACACCACACACTCAGATACACCCCTGACACACCCATAAACCACCTCTGACACCCCAGGCACACTCCGACACATCCCAGGCACACCCTTGAGGTACACATCTGACAATCCCAGGCACACCCTCAGACATTCCCAGGCACACCTCTGACACTCCAGGCACACCACTGACACTTCCAGGCACACCCTGACACTCCCCAGGCACACAATGACACCCCAGGCACACCACTGACACTCCCTGGTACACCTTGACACCCCAGGTACACCACTGACACCCCAGGCACACCTCTGACACCTCCGGCACAACTGACACCTGGCACCTCTGACACCCCAGGCACACCTCTGACACCCCAGGTACACCTCTGACACCTCGGGGAACACCTCTGACACTCCCCAGGCACACCTCTGACACTCCCAGGCACACCTCTGACACTCCCAGGCACACCCTGACAACCCCAGGTACACCTCTGACACTCCCAGGCACACCTCTGACACTCCAGGCACACCTCTGACACTCTCAGGAACACCCTGACACTCCCAGGCACACCTCTGACACTCCCTAGCACACCGCTGACACTCTCAGGGACACCACACTGCCAGACACACCCCCTGACACCCATGTACACCCCAGACACTCCCCACAGGCACACCCTGACACTCCCAGGCACACCTCTGACACTTCCAGGCACACTCCCTGACACCCCAGGCACAACTCTGACACCCATGAACACCTCAGACACTCCAGGTACACCTCAGACACCCCAGGTACACATCAGACACTCCCCAGGCACACCTCTGACACCCCAGGCACACCTCAGACACCCGATGTACACCCTGACACCGTACATCTCTGACACACCCCAGGCACATCTCTGACACTCCCAGGCACATCTCTGACACTCCCCAGGTACACCTCTGACATAAACAGTAAGTATACCCACACTCCCAGGCACCCTGACGCCCCAAGTACTCCTCTGACACTCCCAGGTACAACCTCTGACACTCCCATGCACACCTCTGACACTCCCCAGGCATAACTCTGACACCCCAGGCACCCTCTGGACACTCCCAGTTTACTCCTCTGACACTCCCAGGCACAATTCCTCTTGACACTCCCTAAAGTTACACCTCCTGACACTCCCCAGTTACACCCCCTGACACTCCCAGGTACACCCCCACACTCCCCAGGCACACCTTGATACTCCTTGCACACCTCTGACACTTCCAGATGCTACCCTGACACCCCAGGCACAATTCAATGATTGACTGGCTGGTGCACCTGACACTCCCAGGCACACCACTGACACTACCAGGTACACCTCTGACACTCCCAGGAACCCTTTGACGCTCCCAGGTGCCCTGACACTCCCAGGAACACTCTGACACCCCAGGCACACCCCAGACATCTGTCTCAGGCACATCCCCAGATACCCCAGGCACAGCTCAGACACCCCAGGCACACCTCAGATACTCCCAGGTGCACCTCTTGACACTCCCCAAGTGCACCTCTGACACTCCCCAGGCACACCCCTGGACACTCCCAGGCACACCCCCTGACACTCCCAGGTACACTGCTGACAACCCCAGGCACAATTCTCGACACCCCAGGTACACTGCTGCTGACAATCCCAGATACACCCTCCTGACACTCCATGCACACCCTCTGACACTTTCAGGCACACGTCAGACACTCCCAGGCACACCCCTGACACTCTCAGGAACACCTCTGACGTTCCCAAGTACACCTCTGACGCCCCAGGCACACCCTTGACAACCCATACACCCTGACACTCCCCAGGCACACCCCAGACACTCCCAGGTACACCCCAGACACTCCTACACGCCCTGAGACTCCCCAGGCACATCCCACCCCCAGGCCACCTCCTGACACTCCCCAGCTACACCCCTGACACTCCCATGTACACCTCTGACAATCCCAGGCACACTCCAGACACCCCAGGCACACATCTGACACCCCAGGCACCAATGACACTCCAAGGTACACCACTGACACTCCCTTGGTACACCCTCTGACACCCCAGGCACACCAATGACATTCCCAGGTACACCTCTGACACTCCCCAGGTATACCCCAGACACCCCAGGCACACCCCTGACACCTGCAGGTACACCTGACACTCCCCAGGTACACCTCTGACACTCCCAGGTACACCTCTGACACTCTGGTACCTCTGACACCCCAGGTACACCCCAAACACTCTCAGGGACACCAGACACTCCCAGGCACACCTCTGACTCTCAGGAACACCTCTGACACTCCCAGGCACACCTCTAATCAAAGGCACTCCTCTGACACTCCCAAGTACTCCTCTGACACTCCCAGGTACACTTCATTAATTCCCCAGTTTCACCTCCGAAACCCCAGTTACAACCCTGACACTCCCAGGTACACTCTGACACTCCCCAGGCACAATTCCTTTGATATTCCCCAGGTAACACCCTCTTGACACTTCCAGATACACCTCTGACACCCCAGGTACACCACTGACACTACCAGGTACACCTCTGACACCCCAGGTACTCCTTTGACGCCCCAGGTGCTCCTCCGACACTCCCAGAACACCTCTGACATCCCAGGTACACCCTGACATTCCCAGCTGACACCTGGTGCTACACCTCTGTGACATCACAGGCACACCCCAGACACAACCAGGCACACCCCAGACACCCCTGCACAGCTCAGAGCACCCCAGGCACACCCTCAGACACCTATGCACACCTGTGACACCCCAGCACACCTCTGACATCCTCAAGTCACACCGCTGATGCCCCAGATACAACCGCTGGACACCGCCACACCCTCAGACACCGCCAGGCACACCCCAGACACCCAGGCACAGCTCAGATACACCCCAGATACATCTCAGACACTCCCAGGCACCTGTGACACTCCCCAGGCACACCTCTGACACTCCCCAGGCACACCGCTGACACTCCCCAGGCACCGCTGACACTGCCAGGCACCCTGACACTCCCAGGTTCACCCCAGACACTCCCCAGGTGCCACCTCCGATACCCCAGTACACCCCTGACACCCCCAGGTACAAATCAGACACCTAGGTACAGCCCCACACTGCAGGCACACCGCTGTCACTCCCAGGCACACCCCCTGACACCTGACGCACACATCTGACAAACAAATCCCAGGCACACCCAGACATTCCCAGGCACACCTCTGACACTTCCAGGCACACCACCGACACTTCCAGGCACACCCCTGACACCCCATAGGCACACCAATGACACCCCAGGCACACCTCTGACACTCCCAGAACACTTTGACACCGTGGCACACCTCTGACACTCCCCAGGTACACCTCTGACACTCCCAGATACACCTTTGACACCCTGTACACCTCCTGACATTCCCTAGTACATGTCTGAGATACCCCAGGCACACCCCATGACACCTAGGCAACCTGATGGCTCCCCAGGTACACCCCTGACACTCCCAGCAACCAGACACTTCCAGGCAGCGCCCAGGCACCCCAGGCACACCTCCCAGACACCCCAGGTACACCCCAGACACTCCCCAGGCACATCTGACACTCCCAGCCACCGCTGTCACCCCAGGCACAATTCCCCCGACACTGAAGTACACATCTGACAACCCAGGCACACCCCAGACATTCCCCAGGCACACCGCTGACACCCCAGGCACACCGCCACACTGCCACAGATACACCTCTGACACCCATGCACACCCCAGACACCCCAGGCACACCCTGACACTCCATGTACACCCCAGACACTTCCAGCACCCCAGACACCCCCAGGCACACATCAGACACTCCCAGGCACACCCTCAGAGCCACTCCCAGGCACACCACAGCCCCAGGCACACCCCCTGACACCCAGTTACACCCCCTGACAACCCAGGTACACCTCCGAAACCCCAGTTACAACCCTGGGACACTCCCAGGTACACCCCTGAGACTCCCAGGCACACCTTGATATTCCCAGGTACACCTGACACTTCCAGATACAATTCTCTGACACCCTGGTGCACAACACGGACACCACCAGGTACACCCTGACACTCCCCAGGTACTCCTTTGACGCTCCCAGGTGCTCCTCCGACACCCCAGAACACCTCTGACACCCCAGGTACACCTCTGACATTCCCAGGTACACAGCTGACACTCCCAGGCAACACCTCAGACACTGCCAGGTACACCCCAGACACAACCACAGGCACACCTCAGACACTCCCAGGCACAGCCCAGAAGGACCAGGCATGGTCTCAGACACCCCAGGCACACCTGTGACACTCCCCAAGTACACCTCTGACACCTCAAGTCACACCGCTGACACCAGATACAGCCTGACACTGCCAGGTACACCTCAGACACTGCCAGCACAACCCCATACAGCCTGTGATACTCCCCAGATACATCCTCAGACACTCCCTGGTGCGCAACGACACCCCAGGCATACCACACTCCCAGGCACACCGCTGACACCCCAGGCACACCGCCGACACTGCCAGAGGCCAACTCCCCTGACACTCCCCAGGTCTGCCACCCCGTGACACCCCAGGTACACCTGGATACCCCAGGTACACCCCTGACACCCCAGGCACAAATCAGACACTTCCAGGTACAGCTCCAGGCACTCCCCAGGTGCCAACCAGACACTCCCCAGGCACACCCCAGACACCCCAGGCACACCTCTGACACTCCCAGGCACAACACCGCTGTCACCCCAGGTACACCCCCTGACACCTGGACGTACACATCTCGACAATCCCAGGCACACCAGACATTCCCAGCAGGCACACCTCCCCGACACTTCCAGGTACACCACTGACACTTCCAGGTACACTCTGGACACTCCCAGGTACACCAATGACACTCCCAGGTACACCTCTGACACTCTCAGAACACCTTTGGACACTCCCAGGTACACCTCTCTGACACTCCCAGGTACAACACCTCTGACACTCCCAGATACACCCTTGACACTCCAGGTACACCTCTGACATTCCCAGGTACACGTCTGACACTCCCCAGGTACACCTATGACACTTGCAACTCTGATACTCCCAGGTACACCCGACACTCCCAGGTACAACCAGACACTTCCAGGCACAGCCCAGGCACTTGCACACCCCAGACACCCCAGCCACCTCAGACACTCCCAGGCACACTCTGGACACTTGCACACCGCCGTCACTCCC
Source organism: Homarus americanus (assembly GCF_018991925.1). Taxonomy (NCBI): domain Eukaryota; kingdom Metazoa; phylum Arthropoda; class Malacostraca; order Decapoda; family Nephropidae; genus Homarus; species Homarus americanus. The sequence continues at coordinate 54,850 of NW_024744406.1, forward strand.
AGGCACACCCCGACACTGAAGTACACATCTGACAATCCCAGGTACACACCTCAGACATTCCCCAGGCACACCGCTGACACTCCCAGGTACACCGCTTACACTGCCAGATACACCCCTGACACTCCATGCACACCCCAGACACCCCAGGCACACCCCCTGACACTCCACATGCACACACCCCACACTTCCAGGCACACCCCAGACACCCCAGGTACACATCAGACACCCCAGGCACACCTCAGACACTCCCCAGGTACAGCCTGCTGTTACTCCCAGGCACACCCCTGACACTCCCAGTTACACCCCTGACAACCCAGGCACACCTCTGACAATCCAGGTACACCTCAGACACTCCCAGGCACACCTCTGACAATCCCAGGCACACCAATGACACTCCCTGGTACACCAATGACACTCCCCTGTACACCTCTGACACTCCCAGGTACACCAATGACACTCCCAGGCACTCTGACACACTCCCAGGCACCTCCGACACTCCCAGGCACACCCCTGACACTCCCAGGCACACCCTTGACAATCCCAGTTACACCACTGACATTCCCTGCACACCTCTGACACACCCAGGTACACCTCCGACACTCCAAGATACACCCCTGACACCTTCAGGTACACCAATGACACTGTAGGTACACCGCTGACACTCCCAGTTACACCGCTGACACTCCCAGGCACACCTCTGACACCCATGTACACCCCAGACACTTCCAGGCACACCCCAGACACTCCCAGGCACACACACTCCCAGGCACACCTCAGACACTCCCAGGCACACCGCTGTCACTCCCAGGTACACCCCTGACACTCCCAGTTACACCCCTGACAACCCAGGCACACCTCTGACAATCCCAGGAGCACCCCAGACACTCCCTGCACACCTCTGACACCCAGGTACACCAATGACACCCCAGGTACCACCACTGACACCCCTGTACACCCTGACCCCAGGCACACCATTAACACTCCCAGGTACACCTCTGACACCCCAGGTACACCTCCGACACACCCAGGCACACCCCTGACACTCCCCAGGCACACTTCTGACACTCCCAGGTACACCTCTGACACTCCTGGTACCCTTTGACACTCCCCAGGCACAACCCAAACACTCCCAGGCACACCAATGACCTCAGGAACACTTCACACTCCCAAGCACACCTGACACTAAACAGGCACACCTCTGACACTCCTTCGGCACACCGCTGTCACTTCCAGGTACACCCTGACACTCCCAGGCACACCCCTGGACACCCCAGGCACAGTCTCTGGAAAATCCCAGGTACACCTCTGACACCCCAGGCACACCTCTTGACACCCCAGGCACACCCAGACAATCCCAGGCACACCACTGACATTCCCTGGTACACCTCTGACACTCCCAGGCACACCTCAAACAACCCAAGGCACACCACCACACTTCAGAACACTTCACCCCAGGCACACCTCTGGGACACTTCCAGTGGCCCCCTGACACCCCAGGCACACCAATGACACTCCCAGGCACTCCACCGGACATTCGATGGCACACCTCTGGACACACCCAGGTACACCTTCACACCCAAGGTACACCCCTGACACTCCTTCAGGTGATACCCCTGACACTCCAGGCACAACACCATTAACTTGTACCCACCGACATCTTATTGCCACCTCTGACACACCCAGGCACACCCTGACACTCCAAGGCACACCTCTGACACTTCCAGTATACCCCTGACACCCCAGGCATGCCCCAATGACACCCCAGTACCCACTGACATTCAGATGGTACACCTCTGACACACCCAGGTACACACCTCTGACACTCCAAGGTACATCTCTGACACTTCCAGGTATACCCCTGACACTCCCTAGGTACCAATGCACCCCAGGCACTCCACTGACATTCGATGGGCACACTTGACACACCCAGGTACACCCTGACACTCCAAGGCACCCTCTGGACATCTTCAGGTACACACGACACTCTGTAGGCACACCGGCTGACACTCTCAGGCACACCGCTGACACCTGAGGTACACCTCCTCTCACACTCCCCCAGGCAACAATTCAACGACACCCCAGGCACACCACCACACCCCTGGCACACCCCGACACCCCAGGCACACCCATGACACCCCAGGCACACCCTCTGACACTCCAGCACCCTGACACTCCCAGGTACTCCCTCACACCCCAGGCACCTCTGACACTCCAGGCACCCTTTGATACCCCACGCACACCCCCTGACACCCCAGCCACACCTCCGACACCCCAGCCACACCCCCTGACACCCCAGCAGGCACAGCCCCACACCCCAGGTGCCATCACCTCTGATACCCCAGGCACACCTCCCTGACACTCCAGGCACACCTTGAGACTCCCCAGGCACACCTCCGACACTGCAGGCACACCTTGACACCCCAGGCACTCCACCGACACTCCCCTGGCACACCCCTGACACTCCCAGGTTCACACCTCTGACACTCCCTGGATAACCTCCTGACACCTTCTGTTCATCTCTGACACTCCCTGGCACTCCTCTGACACGCCCAGGCACACCTCTGACACTCCCAGGTACACCTTCGACACCCCAGGCACACTTCTGACACCCCAGGTACTCCCTCTGACACTCCCCTGGTACACCCCTGACACTCCCAGGACACATCTACACTCCTGCCCTCCTCTGAAACTCCCAGGCACCAGACACTGAGGCACACCAAGGACACCCCAGGTATCTCTGACACCCTGGTAAGTACATCTCTACACTCCCAAAGACAGCCCTCTTGACATAAACAGGCACACCCCCAGACAATCTCTGCGCCACCTCTGACATCCAGCAGTACCTCTGATAGACCTGGCACACTTCATTAATTCCCAGGCACAATTCCTCTGACACTCGCATACCTCTGACACCCAGGCACTCTTCTCTGACACCCCAGTACACCTTGATCTTCCTTCCCCAGGCACACCCCTGACACTTCCAGATACACCTCTGACACTCCCAGGCACACCACGACCCCTCCCTGGCACCTCTGACACTCCTAGGTACACCACTGACACGCTACCAGGCACACCCCTGACACTCCTGTACTCCTTTTGACGCTCCCAGGTGCTCCCTCCGACACCCCAGAAATTCCTCTGACACTCCCCAGGCACACACCTCTGACACCCCAGGCACACTGCTGACACACCCCCAGGTGCCACCTCAGACACTGCCAGGTACACCCTTCAGACACTACCAGGCACACCTCAGATAATTCCCCAGGCACAGCCCAGACACTCCCCAGGCAGCCCAGACACTCCCAGGCACCTATGACACTCCCCAAGTACCTCTGACACTCCCAGGCACACCCCTGACACTCCCAGGCACACCTCCCTGACACTCCCAGGCACACTGCCGACAATTCCCCAGCACACCCCTGACACTCCCAGGCACATTGCTGACAATCCCAGATACACCTCTGACACTCCACCTCTGACACTCCATGTACACCTCTGACACTTCCAGGTACACGTCAGAACACTCCCAGGTACACCCTGACACCTCAGAACACCTCTGACGTTCCCAGGTACACCTCTGACGCCCCAGGTACACCTTGACACCCCAAGTACACCTCTGACACTCCCAGGTACACCTCAAACTCCCAGGTACACATCAGACACTCCCAAGTACACCTCTGACACTCCCAGGTACACCTCTGTCACTCCCAGGTACACCCCTGACACTCCCAACACCCTGACACTCCCATGTACACCTCTGACAATCCCAGGTACACCCCTAGACACTCTCAGGTACACATCTGACATCCCAGGTACTCCAATGACACTCCCAGGTACACCAATGACATTCCCAGGTACACCCTGACACCCCTAGGCACACCTCAGACACTCCCAGGTACACCCCTGACACTGCAGGTACACCTCTGACACTCCCAGGTACACCTCTGACACTCCCTGGTGCTCCCACACTCCCAGGTACACCTCAAACACTCCCAGGGACACCTCAGACACTCCCAGGTACACCTCTGACATTCCCAGGTACACCGATGACACTCCCAGGCACACCCTCAGACACTGCCAGGTACACCTCAGACACTACCAGGTACACCTCAGACACTCCAGGTACACATCTGACACTCCCAGGTACCCAATGACACTCCCAGGTACACCACTGACACTCCCTGTACACCTCAGACACTCCAGGTGTGCCACCTCTGACATTCCCAGGCCACCGATGACACTCCCAGGCACACCTCGGACACTGCCAGGCACCTCAGACACTACCAGGCACACTCAGACACTCCCAGGTACAGCTCAGACACTCCCAGGTACACCTCAGACACTCCCAGGTACACCTGTGACACTCCTGCCACCTCTGACAATCCCCAGGTACACCGCTGACACTCCCAGGACACTGCTGACACTGCCAGATACACCGCTGACACTGCCAGGTACACTCAGACACCGCCAGGTACACCTCAGACACTCCCAGGTACAGCCAGACAATCCCAGATACACCTCAGACACTCCCAGGTGCACCTGTGACACTCCAGGCACACCTCTGACACTCCCAGGTACACAGCTGACACTCCCAGGTACACCGCTGACACTGCCAGATACACCTCACTAGGTTCACCTCTGACACTCCCAGGTACACCTCCCTATACTCCCAGGTACACCCCTGACACTCCCAGGTACAAATCAGACACTTCCAGGTACAGCTCAGGCACCCCAGGTACACCTCAGACAATTCTCCAGGTACACCTCAGACACCCCAGGCCACCTCTGACACTTGTACACCGCTGTCACTCCCAGGTACACCCCTGACACCTGAGGTACACATCTGACATCCCAGGCACACCTCAGACATTCCCAGGTACACCCTTGACACACTTCCAGGTACACCATTGACACTTCCAGGTACACCTCTGACACTCCCAGGTACACCAATGACACTCCCAGGGTACACCACACACACTCTGTACACCTCTGACACTTCCAGTCACGCTGACACTCCCAGGTACACGCTACCCCTGACACCCCATCCCCAGACAACCTGACACTCCACACCTACACCCAGGCACACCCTCTGACACCCCAGGCACACCCCTGACACCCATGCAACAACCCCCAGACACCCAGGACATCCTGTCCATCCTTGATAAATCTTCTATACCATATCCTATATTCCGGTATAAATGACATCCTGTGGATCCCAGCATATCTTGATATCCTGATACCTAAAATAGATAATGATATCCATAGATACCAAAGAGACTTTGAAATATCCAGGTACATGATACTTTAGTACATAATGAGTCTCTCTTGATATGTCATTAGCACAATCCTGACACCCACTGCCTGCACACCCTGGCTTCCAGGCACACCTCTGACACCCTGCACACCCCCACACCCCAGGTACACCTTCTGACACTCCCAGGCACACCCTGACACTCCCAGGTACACCTCTGACACTGTCAGAACACCTCTGGACACTCCCAGGTACACCTATGACACTCCCCAGGTACCTCTGACATTCCCAGGCACACCTTGACACTCCCCAGGCACACCCTGACACTCCCAGGGCACACGTCTGACACTCCCCACGTACACCTCTGATAATTCCAGGCATACCTGACACCCCCTGGTACACTGCACCCCAGTGTGTGGCACACCGCTTACACTGCCAGATACACCTCTGGCATCCATGTACACCTTCAGACACCTATGCACACCCATGACATTCCCAGGCACACCTCTGACACTCCAGGCAACACCTCTGACACCCCAGGCACACCTCTGACACTCCATGCACACCCCAGACACTCCAGGCACACCCCCAGACACCCCAGGCACACATCAGACACCCCAGGCACACCCTCAGACACTCCCAGGCACACCTGCTGTCACTCCCCAGGCACACCCCCTGACACTCCCAGTCATGCCCTGACAACCCAGGCACACCTCTGACAATCCTAGGTACACACCCTCAGACACCCCAGGCACACCTCTGACACCCCAGGCACACCAATGACACTCCCCTGGCACACCACGACACCTGGTACACCTCTGACATTCCTGCACACCAATGGTTAATTCTAGGCACACCCCTGACACCCCAGGCAGCCACCTCCCGACAGCCCCCAGGCACAACTCTGACACTCTGGTGCACACACCTCCGACACCCCAGGTACACCCCCTGACACCCAGGCACACCTCTGACACTCCCAGGTGCCACCTCTGACACCCCCTGGTACCCTTGACACCCCAGTTACACCTCAAAACTCCCCAGGTACTCCAATGACACTCAGAACACTTCAGACACTGCACACCTTCTGACACTCAACAGGTACACCTCTGACACTCCCTGGGCACACTGCTGTCACTCCCAGGCACACCCCTGACACTCCCAGGTACACCCCTGACACACTCCCAGGTACACCTCCCAGACACTGCCAGGCACACTTCTATCAATCCCAGGTACACTTCTGACACTTCCAGGTATACCCCTGACACTCTGAGGCACACCCCTGACAACCTAAGTACACCACTGACATCTCAAGGCCATCTCTGACACACCCAGGCACACCTCCCCTGACACCTGCTGCACACCTCTGGACACTTCCAGGTATACCCCCTGACTCCCTTGTACACCTCAGACACTTCCAGGTACACCTCAGACACTCCCAGGCACACCGCTGTCACTCCCCAGGTACACCCTGACACTCCCAGTTACACCCCTGACAACCCAGGTACACTCTGACAATCCCAGGTACACCTCTGACACTCCCCAGGCACACCTGACACACCCAGGCACACCCCTGACACTCCCAGGTACACCTCTGACACTCCCCAGGCACACCTCTGACACTCCCTGGTACCTTGGGACACTCCCAGGTACACCTCAAACAATTCCCCAGGTACACCAATGACACTCCCAGGAACACTTCACACCCCAAGCACACCTCTGACACTCAACAGGTACACCTCTGACACTCCCCAAGTACACTGCTGTCACTTCCAGGTACACCCCCTGACACCCAGGCACACCCCTGACACCCTTAGGCACACCTCTGAAAATCCCCAGGTACACCTCTCTGACACTCCCAGGTACACCTCTGACACTCCCAGGTACACCCCTGACAATCCCAGGTACACCACTGACATCTCTCTCAAGTACACCTCTGACACACCCAGGTACACCTCAAACACTCCAAGGTACACCAATGACACCTCAGGAACACTTCTCACACTCCAAGTACACCTCTGACACTTCCAGTATACCCTGACACTCCCAGGTACACCAATGACACTCCCCAGGCACTCCACTGACATCTGGATTATACACCTCTGACACACCCAGGTACACCTCTGACATCTAAGGCATGCCCCTGACACTTCAGGCATACCCCTGACACTCCCAGGCACACCAATGACACTCCCAGGTACTCCACCGACATTCGGATGGCACACCCTCTGACACACCCAGGTACACCCCTGACACTCCAAGGTACACTGACATCTCCAGGTATACCCTGACTCCCAGGCACACCAATGACACTCCCAGGCACTGACATTCGATGGTACACCTCTTACACACCCCAGGTACACTCTGACACTCCAAGGCACACTCTGACACTTCCAGGTATACCTTATTCCCAGGCACACCAATGACACTCCCAGGCACTCCACTGACATTCGATGGCACACCTCTGGACACACCCAGGTACAATTCCCTGACACCCAAGGTGCACCCCTGACACTTTCAGGCACACCAATGACACTCGTAGGCACACCGCTGACTCCAGGCACACCGCTGACACCCCCAGGCACACCTCTCACACTCCCTAGTACACTCAATGACACTCCAGGTACATCACTGGACACTCCCCTGGCACACCCTCTGACACTCCCAGGTACACCAATGACACTCCCAGGCACACCCTGACACTTCCAGGTACACCCCTGACACTCCCAGGTACTCTCTCACACTTCCAGGCACACCTTGATACCCCCACGCACACTTCTGACACTCCAAGTTACACCTCCGACACTCCCAGTTACACTCTGACATTCTGGTACACTCCCCTGACACTCCCAGGCTTACTCCTCTGATACCCCAGGCACCTCTGACAACTTGCGCACACCTTTGACACACTCCCAGGCACACCTCCGATACTGCAGGCACAATCTTGACACCTGCACTCCACCGACACTCCCTGGTACACCTCTGACACTCCCAGGTTCACCTCTGACACTCCCTGGTTAACCTCTGACACCCCTGGTTCACCTCTGACACTCCCTGGCACACCTCTGACACTCCCAGGCACACCCTGACACTCCCAGGTACACCTCTCTGACACTCCCCAGGCACACTTCTGACACTCCCAGGCAATTCTCTGACACTCCCTGGTGCCACCCTCTGACACTCCCAGGACACATCCACACTCCCCTGTCTCCTCCTCTGAAACCCAGGCACACCTCAGACACCTGAGGCACACCAAGGACACCTGGTGCATATCTCTGACACTCCCCAGGCACATCTCTGACACCTAAGGCACACCTCTGACATAAACAGGCACACCCCTGACACTCCCCAGGCACACTCTGACACTCCCAGGTACCTCTGGACACTCCCAGGTACACCTTCACACCCCAGGCACACCTCTGACACTCTCGCAGGTATACCTCTGACACTCCCAGGTACTCCCCTCTGACACTCCCAGGCACATTCTTGATTCTCTCTCAGGTACACCTCTGACACTTCCAGATACACCTCTGACACTCCCAGGTACAATTCCCACGAGATACTCCCCTGGTGCACCTCTGACACCCTAGGTACACCACTGACACTACCAGGTACACCCTGACACCCCAGGTGTACCCCTTTGACGCTCCCAGGTGCCCTCCGACACTCCCAGGAACACTCTCTGGAGACTTGCAAACCATACCCCAGGTACACTGCTGACACTTGGTACACCTCAGACACTGCCAGGTACACTCAGACACTACCAGGCACACCAGATACCCCAGTACAGCTCCAGACACCCAGGCACACCCCAGACACTCCCAGGTGCAATTTATGACACTGGGGTGCACCTCTGACACTCCCAGGCACACCCCTGACACTTGGTGGCACACCCCTGACACTGTACACTGCTGACACTTGCACACCCTGACACTCGCAGGTACATTGCTGACAATCCCAGATACACCTCTGACACTCCATGCACACCTCAGACACTTCCAGGCACACCTCAGACACTTGCATTACATCAGACACTCCCCAGGCACACCTCACAGATGGCTCCCAGGCACACTGCTGTCACTCCCCAGGTACACACCCCCAGACACTCCCTGACAAACTCCAGGTACACCTCTGACAATCCCCAGGCACACCCCCCAGACACTCCCCAGGCACACTCTGACACCCCAGGTACACCAATGACACTCCCTGGCACACCAACACACCCACAGGCACACCCTGACACTGCCAGGCACACCAATGACACCCCAGGCACACTCCTAACACTCCCAGGCACACCTCCGACACCCCAGGTACACCCCTGACACTTCCAGGCACACCTCAGACACTCCCAGGCACACCTCTGACACTCCCCTGGTACTCCTTGACACTTGGTGTACACCTCAAACACTCCCATGCACACCAATGACACTCTCAGAACACATTTCTCACACTTGGTGCACACCTCTGACACTTCCAGGTGTTAGTTCTGACACTCACAGGTACAACACCAGTACACACTCCCCAGGTACTCCACTGACATTCCCTGGCACACCTCTGACACACCCAGGCACACCTCTGACACCCAAGGCACATCCCTGACACTTCAGGCACACCAATGACACTCGTAGGCACACTGCCACACTCTAGGCACACCGCTGACACGCCCAGGCACACCAATGACACCCCAGGCACACCACTGACACTCCCCTGGCACACCTCTGGACACTCCCAGGCACCTAAATGACACTCCCAGGCACACCTCTGACACCCCTGCACACCTGACACTCCCAGGCACACCCCTGACACTCCCAGGCACACCCTGGACACTCCCAGGCACACCTCTGACACTCCCTGGTACTCCTTTGACACTCCCCAGGTACACCTCAAACACTCCCAGGTACACCAATGACACTCTCAGGAACACTTCACACTCCCCAGGCACACCTCTGACTCCCCAACACAGGCACACACCTCTGCACTCAAGGCACCAATGACACCTCAGAACACTTCACACCCCAGGTACACCTCTGACACTCCAGGTATACCCCGACACTCCCAGGTACACCAATGACACTCCCAGGTACCCACCGACATTGGATGGTACACCTCTGACACACCCAGGTACCCTCTGACACTGCTGGTACACACTTGACACTTCAGGTACACCAATGACACTCTGTAGGTACACCGCGACACTCTCAGGTACACCGCTGACACCCCAGGTACACCTCTCACACCCCAGGTACACCACGACACTCCCAGGTACATCACTGACACTCCCTGGTACACCTCTCGACACTCGCACACCAATGACACTCTCAGGTACACCTCTGACACTTCCAGGTACACCCCTGACACTTGCATCTCCTCTCACACTCCCAGGTACTCCTCTGACACTTCCAGGTACACCTTGATAATTCTTACTGCCACTTGACACCCCAGTTACACCTGACACCCCCAGTTACACCTCAGACACCCCAGGTACACCCCTGACACTCCCAGGTTTACTCTGATACCCAGGTACACCTCTGACACCCCAGGTACACCTTGACACTCAGGTACACCTGACCACAAACACACCTTTGACACTCCCAGGTACTCACTGGCCTCCTGGTACACCTCTCTGGCCTCCCAGGTTCACCTCTGGCCTCTGGTTAACCTCTGACACTCCCTGCTTCCACCTCTGTGCTCCCTGGTACACCTCCCCTGACACTCCCAGGTACACCTCTGGCCTCCCAGTACACCTTCACGACCTCCCAGGTACACTTCCTGACCTCCTGGGTGCTCCTCCTGACACTCCTGGTGCACCTCTCTGACACTCCCAGGGGCCCACATCTTACCTCACTGGTTCTCCTTTGACCTCCCAGGTACACCTCAGACACTCCGGTACACCGCCCCTGACACTCCCAGGTACATCTCTGACACTCCCAGGTACATCCTCTGACACTCCCAGGTACACCTCTGACATAACAAACAGGTACACCCCTGACACTCCCATATGCACCTCCTGACACTCCCAGGTACTCCTCCTGACACTCCCAGGTACACCTCCAGCACTCCCAGGTACCTCCTGACACTCTTAGTGTCTCCTGACCTCCCAGGTACTCCTCTGACCTCCCAGGTACTGGCGATTCTCTCAGGTACACCTCTGACACTTCCAGATGCACCTCCTGACACTCCCAGGTACACCAATGTGACACTCCTGGTGCACCTCTGACCTCCTAGAGAGTACACCACTGACACTACCAGGTACACCTCCTGACACACTCCCAGGTACTCATGACGCTCCAGGTGCTCCTCCGACACTCCCAGGAACACCTCCCCAGCCTCCCAGGTACACCTCCTGACACTCCCAGGTGGTACACCGCTGACACTCCCAGGTACACACTGAGCACTGCCAGGTACACCTCCAGACTACCAGGTACACCTCAAATACTCCCAGGTACAGCTCAGACACTCCCAGAGTGCACCTCAGACACTCCCAGGTGCACCTGCCAGCCCCACTCCCAAGTGCACCTCCTGACACTCCCAGGCACACCCCTGACACTCCCAGGCACCCTGACACTCCCAGGCACACTGCTGACACTCCCAGGCACACCCCAACTCCCAGGTACATTGCTGACAATCCCAGATACACCTCTGACACTCCATGTGCACCTCTGACACTTCAGGTACACGTCCTTGCTCCAGAGTACACCCCTGGCCTCTCCAGTGCCTCTGACGTTCTCAGGTACACCTCTGACTCCCAGGTACACCTTTGACACTCCCAAGTGCACCTCTGGCACTCAGGTGCACCTCAAACACTCCCAGGGTGCACCTGAACCTCCCAGCAGGCACACCCCTGACACTCCCAGGTACACCTGCTGACACTCCCAGGCACCACCCCTGACACTCCCACTGCTGACAATCCCAGATACACCTCTGACATCGATGTGCCCACCTCTGACACTTCCAGGTACGTCGGGCACTCCCAGGTACACCTCACACTCTCAAGACACCTCTGACGTTCCCAGGTACACCTCTGACGCTCCCAGGTACACCTTTGACACTCCCAAGTACCTCTGACACTCCCCAGGTACACCTCCTGACACTCCAGGTACACCAATAACACTCCCTGGTACCTGTGGCCACTCCTGGTACCTCCTGACGCCTCCCAGGCCACACCAATGACGCTCCCAGGTACACCTCTCTGACACTCCCAGGCCACCTCCGACACTCTGGGTACACCCCTGGCCTCCCAGGTGCCTGACCTCCCAGGTACACCTCCTGACCTCCTGGGTATGTTGACTTGCTCCCAGGTGCACCTCAAGCACTCCCAGGTACACCAATGACACTCTCAGGAACACTTCTCCACCTCCCAGGTACCTCCTGACACTTCCAGGTATGCCCCCTGACACTCCCAGGTACACCAATGGCCTCCCAGTTACTCCACTGATTCCTGGTACACCTCTGACACACCCAGGTACACCTCTGACACTCAAGGTACACCCTGACACTTTCAGGTACCAATGCCACTCGTGGGTACACCGCTGGCCTCTCAGGTACACCACTGGCTTTTCCAGGTACACCTCTCACACTCCCAGGTACACCAATGGCCTCCCAGGTACATCGCTGACACTCCCTGGTACACCTCTGACACTCCCAGGTACACCAACCAGCACTCCCAGGCCACACCTCTGACACTTCCAGGTACACCTGACACTCCCAGATTCTCCTCTCACCTCCCAGGTACTCCTCTGACCTTCCAGGTACACCTTTGATACTCCCCGTGCCTTCTGACACTCCAGTTACACCTCCATTTGCTCCCAGATTACACCCACAAACCTCCCAGGCCTCAGGCACTCCCAGGGACACCTCAGACACTCCCAGTGCACCTCTGACATTCCCAGGTACACCGATGACACTCCCAGAGCACCTCCAGACACTGCCAGGTACGCCTCCAGACACTACCAGGTACACCTCCAGACACTCCCAGGTACAGCTCAGACACTCCCAGGCTCCGACTCCCAGGGGCACCTCAAGACACTCCCAGGTGCCAGCTCAGTCAATCCCAGATCACCTCAGGCTCCCAGGTGCACCTGTGACCTCCCAGGCACACCTCTGACACTCCCATGTACACCGCCCCAGCACTCCCGGGTACATGGGCACTGTTACACCTCTGACAGTCCCAGGTTCACCTCTGACACTCCCAGGTACACCTCCTATACTCCCAGGTACACCCCTGACACTCCCAGGGCCTAAATTAGACACTTCCAGGTACAGCTCAGGCACTCCCAGGTACACCTCAGACCTCCCAGGTACACCTCCGACCTCCCAGGTACCTCTGGCCTCCCAGGCAACCGCTGTCACTCCCAGGTGCCTGCTGACACTCCGAGGTACACATCTGACAATCCCAGGTACACCTCAGCATTCCCAGGTACACCTCTGACACTTCCAGGTACACCATTGACACTTCCAGGTACCTCTGACACTCCCAGGTACTGTGACGCCTCCCAGGTACACCACACACACTCCTAATTGCACCTCCTGACACTCCCAGGTACACCACTTGTGACACTCCCAGGTACCGCTTACACTGCCAGATACCTCTGACACTCCATGTGCCTCAGACACTCCCAGGTACCTCATGCTTCCAATTGCACCTCTGACACTTCCAGGCCACACCTCCGGCACTCCAGGTACACCTCTGACACTCCATGCACTCAGACACTTCCCAGGTACACCTCCAGACATACAGGTACATCAGACACTCCAGGTACCTCAGACTTCCAGTGCACCACTTCGTCACTCCCAGGTACACCCCTAGCCTCCCAGTTACACCCCTGACAACCAGGTACACCTCTGACAATCCAGGTACCTCGAACACTCCCCAGTGCACCTCTGGCCTCCCAGGTGCAGCAGCCTCCCTGGTACACCAATGACACTCCCTGGTACACCTCTGACACTCCAGGTACCTGTGGGCTTGCTCCCAGGTACCTCTGGCCTCCCAGGTACACCTCGGCACTCCCAGAGTACCCCAGCCTCCAGGTACCTCCCAGCACTCCCGTTACACCTCTGGCCTTCCTAATTGCTCCTTTGACTTGCTCCCAGTTACCTCAAGCTTGCTCCCAGGTACGCAGCCGACACTCTCAAGGGCACTTGTGACACTCACATGCACCTCCTGACACTGCTGGGTACACCTCTGTGCTCAGGTACACATGGTCACTCCCAGGTACACACCCCTGACACTCCCAGATACACCCCTGACACTCCCAGGTACACGTCAGACACTCCAGGTACCTCTATCAATCCCAGGTACACCACTGACATTCCTGGTACCTCTGACACACCAGTGCATCTCCGACACTCCAAGATACACCCCTGACACTTTCAGGTACACCAAGACACTCGTGGGTGCACACCTTTGACACTCCCAGGTACACGTCCTGTCCATATACACCTCAGACACTTCCAGGTACACCTCAGATGCTCCTGGTACCGCTGTCACTCCAGGTACACCCCTGACACTCCCAGTTACACCCTGACAACCAGGTACACCTCCTGACAATCCCAGGTACACCTCAGACACTCCCGGGTACACACTGACACCCCCAGGCCAGTGGCACTCCCAGGTACACCACTGACCTCCCTGGTACACCTCCGCAGCCTCCCAGGCACACCAGACAGCCTCCCAGGTACACCTCTGACACTCCCAGGTACACCTCCGACACTCCCAGGAACACCCCCAGCCTCCCAGGTACACCCGCACTCCCAGGTACACCTCTGACACTCCTGGGTGCTCCTTTGACACTCAAGGTGCACCTCAAGCACTCCCAGGTACACCAATGACACTCTCAGGAACACTTCTCCTCCCAGGTACACCTCAAACACTCCAGGTCACCAGCCTGACACTCAGGAACACTTCTCACCTCCCAGGTACACCTCTGACCTCCCTGGTTCACCTCTGACACTCCCGGGTACACCGCTGTCACTTCAGGTACACCTGACCTCCCAGGTACACCCCTGACCTCCCAGGTGCACCTCCTCTGACACTCAAGGTACACCCTGACACTTTCAGGTACCAACAATGACACTCGTGGGTACACCATGACACTCTCAGGTACACACCTTGCAGCTCCCCAGGTACCTCTCACACTCCCAGGTACACCAGACACTCCCAGGTACATCACTACCACTCCTGGTACACCTCTGACCTCCCAGGTACCAGTGTGCTCCCAGGTACCTCTGACACACCCAGGTACTTCTCCGACACTCAGATACACCCCTGACACTTTCAGTGCACCAATGACACTCGTAGGTACACCGCTGACCTCCCAGTTACACCGCTGACCTCCCAGGTACACCTCTGTCACTCATATACACCTCAGACACTTCCAGGTACACCTCAGACACTCCCAGGTGCACCGCTGTCACTCCCAGGTACACCCCTGGCACTCCCAGTTACACCCCTGACCGCAGGTACACCTCTGACAATCCCAGGTACACCTCAGACACTCCCGGGTACCTCTGACACTCCCAGGTACTCGGCCTCCCGGTCTCACCTGCCTCCCTGGTACACGTTGACCTCCCAGGCACACCAATGACCTCCCAGGAACACCTCTGACACTCCCATGTACACCTCCGACACTCCCGGTACCCCTGCCTCCCAGGTACACCTCTGACACTCCCAGGTACCTCTGACCTCCCTGGTACTCCTTTGACACTCCCAGGTACACCTCAAGCCTCCCAGGTACACCAATGACACTCTCAGAACACTTCTCACACTCCCAGGTACACCTCAAAGCTCTCCAGGTACACCAATGGCCTCTCAGGGACACTTCTCACCTCCCAGGTACACCACTGACACTCCTGGCACCTCTGACACTCCGGGTGCACTGTCACTTCAGGTACCCCTGGCACTCCCAGGTGCATCCTGACACTCCAGGTACACCTCTGACACTCCAGTTACACAGGCTTTTCCAGTTCAATGACACTCGTAGGTACACCGCTGACACTCTCAGGTACACCGCTGACCTCCAAGGTACACCTCTCACACTTCCAGGCACCAATCAGCCTCCCAGGTACACCAGACAGCTCCCAGGTACCTCTGACACTTCCAGGTACACCCTGACACTCCCAGGTACTCCTCTCACACTCCCAGGTACTCCTCTGGCACTTCAGGTACCTTTGATACTCCCACTGCCTTCTGACACTCTCAGTTACCTCCGACACTCAGTTACACCCCTGACACTCCCAGGTACTGACACTCCAAGGTTTTACCTTTGATACTCCCAGGTACACCTCGGCCTCCCAGGTACCTGACCTCCCAGGTACACCTCCGATGCAGGCACACCTTTGACACTCCCAGGTGCTCCACTGACACTCCCTGGTACCTCTGACACTCCCAGGTTCACCTCTGACACTCCCTGGTTAACCTCTGACACTCCCTGGTTCACCTCTGACCTCCTGGTACACCTCTGTCCTCCCAGGCACCTCTGACCTCCCAGGTACACCTTCGACCTCCCAGGTACACCTCTGGCATCTCCTAGGTACTCTCCTGACACTCCCTGGTACACCTCTCCCAGGGACATCTTACTCCCTGGTTCTCCCATGACACTCCCAGTACACCTCAGGCACTCCGAGAGTACACATGACCTCCCAGGTACATCTCTGCAGCCTCCCAGTACACCTTCGACACTCCC
The DNA here is from genome assembly GCF_018991925.1 of Homarus americanus. NCBI lineage: Eukaryota > Metazoa > Arthropoda > Malacostraca > Decapoda > Nephropidae > Homarus > Homarus americanus. The sequence goes on from NW_024744406.1 coordinate 71,779, forward strand.
AGGTACACCTCTGACACTCCCTGGGTGCTCTCCTGACCTCCCTGGTACCTCCTCTGCACTCCCAGGGACACATCTTACACTCCCTGGTTCTCCCCTGGCTCCCAGGTTCAGACACTCCGGTGCACCATGACACTCTCTGGTACCTCTGACACTCCCAGGTACACCTCTGGCCTCCCAGGTACCTTCGACACTCCACAGGTACACCTCTGACACTCCTGGGTACTCCTCTGACACTCCTGGTACACCTCTGTGGCCTCCCAGGGACACATCTTACTCCCTGGTTCTCCCCTGACACTCCCAGGTACACCTCAGACACTCCCGAGTACCGCTGACACTCTCTGTTACCTCTGGCCTCCCAGGTACACCTCTGACCTCCAAGTACACCTTCGACACTCCCAGGTACCTCTGACACTCCTGGGTACTCCTCTGACCTCCCTGGTACACCTCTGGCACTCCCAGGGAACATCTTACACTCCTGGTTCTCCTGAGCCTCCCAGGTACACCTCAGACACTCCCAGGTACACCTCTGACACTCCATGTTGTTCCACGACCGTGTGTGTTTTTTCCTATTTTTTTTTATACATAACATGCTCCCATGTTCCATATTCTGTAATGATGTGTTAAATTTACTATTATATATTCTAGTCACCTTACCTGTGCTGTTAAGAGTTTTATCTCATTTATTTTATCTTATTTCTTTATTTTTTGTATTGTAACCAGCATTCTTTGTTCTCTATGACCATCTGCATCGTTAAACGACCCACCGGCATGGTCGCGTGGCAGAAACCGACCTTATATATAACCCACCAACGGCAGGTTTAGTTCAGTCCTCTTGTCGCCTGATCCCATCCTTTGGTAACACTTGTTATATATTTAATTGTTGTGTTTTCTCTCGCCACCAATGTGGTATATCTATGTAATTACCTATTTATGTCTCTGTTTGTGTCCATCAGTATTTTGTGGTTATTATTCAAGTAATTCAGTGTTGTTTCACGTTAGTTAATTCAGTAGTTTTTATATGTTTTATGCAGTGTTAACGTAATCCAATGCTTTATTTTTATTCTTTGATGTTTCGTATGTTTTTGTATCCCACTTGGTCTTAAAGTTTCGATGGTGAATCAATTTGTTGTGACAACCTACAGGCTTCTTTATTGTGTTAATATTTAATCAATTAAATTCTTAAAGTTTACTTTTATTTATTTTATTCTCTTTTAATTTACTTCACTTTTGTTTGGTTACGCCTAGAACCTGGATATTTAAGAACATTATGAGAGGGCAGCGTAACAACCTCTGACATATAACAGGTACACAACACTCCCCAGGTACACCTCTGGCCTCCCAGGTACTCCTCTGACACTCCCAGGTACACCTCTGACACTCCCAGGTACCCTCTGACACTCCCAGGTATCCTCTGACACTCCCAGGTACTCCTCTGACACTCCCGTGCTCCTCTGACACTCCCAGGTACCTCTGACACTCCCAGTTACACCTCCGACTTCTCAGTTACACCCCTGACACTCCCAGGTACACCCCCAGCACGCCCAGGTACACCTTTGATACTCTCAGGGTACACCTCTGACACTTCAGATACACCTCTGACACTCCCAGGTACACCTGACACTCCCTGGTGCACCTCTGACACTCCAGGTACACCACCTGACACTACCAGGTACACCTCTGACACTCCCAGGTACTCCTTGACGCTCCCAGGTGCTCCTCCGACACTCCCAGGAACACCTCTGACACTCCCAGGTACCTCTGACACTCCCAGGTACCATGACACTCCCAGGTGCACCTCAGACACTGCCAGGTACACCTCAGACACTACCAGGTACACCTCAGATACTCCCAGGTACAGCTCAGACACTCCCAGGTACACCTCAGACACTCCCAGGTGCCTGACCACTTCAAGTGCACCTCTGACACTCCCAGGCACACCCCTGACACTCCGACACCCCTCACACTCCCAGGTACACTGCTGACACTCCCAGGCACACTCCTGGCCTCCCAGGTACCTGCTGACAATCCCAGATACACCTCTGACCTCCATGTACACCTCTGACACCTCCAGGTACGTCAGACACTCCCAGGTACACCCCTGACACTCTCAGGACACCTCTGACGTTTCAGGTACCTCTGACGCTCCCAGGTACACCTTGACACTCCCAAGTACACCTCCTGACACTCCCAGGTACCTCAGACACTCCCAGGTACACCTCCAGACACTCCCAAGTACCTCTGACCTCCCAGGTACACCTCTGTCACTCCCAGGTACCCCTGACAATCCCAGTTACACCCCTAACACTCCCATGTAGCACCTCCCAACAATCCCAGGTACCTCAGGCACTCCCAGGTACACATCTGACACTCCCAGGTACTCAGCCAGCCTCCCAGGTACACCACTGACACTCCCTTGTACACCTCCTGACCTCCCAGGTACACCAATGACATTCCAGGTACACCTCTGACACTACCAGGTACACCTCAGACACTCCCAGGTACACCCCTGACACTCCCAGGTACACCTCTGACACTCCCAGGTACACCTCTGACACTCCCTGGTACTCATCTGACACTCCCAGGTACCTCAAACCTCCCAGGGACACCTCAGACACTCCCAGGTACACCTCTGACATTCCCAGGTACACCGATGACCTCCCAGGCACACCTCAGACACTGCCAGGTACACCTCAGACACCACCAGGTACACCTTAGACACTCCCAGGTACCATCAGACACTCCCAGGTACACCTCAGACACTCCCGGTACCTTGTGACACTCCAGTACACCTCTGACCTCCCAGGTACACCGCTGACACTCCCAGGTACACCGCTGACGCTGACACTGCCAGATGCAGCTGACACTGCCGGTACACCTCAGACACTGCCAACCTCAGCCTCCCAGGTACAGCTCATACACTCCCAGATACCTCAGACACTCCCCAGGCGCACCTGTGATACTCCCAGGCCACACCTCTGACACTCCCAGGTACACCGCTGACCTCCCAGGTACACCGCTGACACTGCCAGATACACCTCTGACTTGGGTTCACCTCTGGCACTCCCAGGTGCACCTCCCATGCTCCCAGGTACACCCCTGACCTCCCAGGTACAAATCAGACACTTCAGGTACAGCTCAGGCCTCCTGGTACACCTCAGACACTCCCAGGTACACCTGGAGACACTCCCAGGTACACCTCTGACCTCCCAGGTACACCGCGCTGTCACTCCCAGACACCCTGACACTCCGAGGTACACATCTGACAATCCCAGGTACACCTCAGATTCAGGTGCCTCACCAGGTACACCACACTTCAGGTGCACCTCCTGACACTCCCAAGGTACACCAATGACACTCCCAGGTGCACCACACACACTCCTGGTACACCTCTGACACTCCCAGGTACACCAATGACACTCCCAGGTACACCTCTGACACTTCCAGGTACACCTCTGACACTTCCTGGAGTACCTCTGACACTCCCAGGTACACCTCTGACACTCCCAGGTGCACCTCTGACACTCTCAGGAACACCTCCTGACACTCCCAGGTACACCTCTGACACTCACAGGTACACCTCTGACACTCCCCAGGTACACCTTTGACACTCCTGGTGCACCTCCTGACACTCCCAGGTACGTCTGACACTCCCAGGTACACCTCAGACACTCCCAGGTACACCAGACACTCCCAAGTACACCTCTGACACTCCCAGGTACACCTCTGTCACTCCCAGGTACACCCCACAGTAATCCAGTTACACCACAACACTCCCATGTATGCACCTCTGACAATCCCAAGGTGCCTCAGACACTCCCAGGTACACATCTGACACTCCCAGGTGCTCAATGACACTCCCAGGTGCACTGACACTCCTTGTACACCTCTGACCTCCCAGGTACACCAATGACATTCCCAGGTACACCTGACACTACCAGGTACACCTCAGACCTCCCCAGGTACACCCCTGACACTCATGGTACACCTCTGACACTCCCAGGTACACCTCTGAGAGGCACTCCCTGGTGCTCATCAGCCTCAGATTTTTACCTCCAAACACTCCCAGGGACACCTCAGACACTCCAGGTACACCTCTGACATTCCCCGGTACAGTGACACTCAGGCACACCTCCAGACACTGCCAGGTGCACCTCAGACACCACCAGGTACACCTTGGAACCTCCCGGGTACAGCTCAGACTTACTCCCAGTGCACCTCAGACACTCCCAGGTACACCTGTGACACTCCCAAGTACACCTCTGACACTCCCAGGTACACCACTGACACTCCCCAGGTACACCACTGACACTGCCAGATACACCAAGGCACTGCCAGGTACACCTCAGACACTGCCAGATTACACCTCAGACACTCCCAGGTACTCATACACTCCCCAAGGATACACCTCAGACACTCCCAGATTGCACCTGTGATACTCCCAGGCACCTCACGACTCCCAGGTACACCGCTGACACTCCCAAGGTACCACCGCTGACACTGCCAGATACACCTGACACTCCAGGTTCACCTCTGACACTCAGGTACCTCCCATACTCAGGTACCCCTGGCCTCCCAGGTACAAATCAGACACTTCCAGGTACAGTAGGCACTCCTGAGGCACACCTCAGACACTCCCAGGTACCTGAGACACTCCCAGGTACACCTCTGACACTCCCAGGTACACCATGTCACTCAGGTACCCCCTGCTCCGAGGTACACATCCCAGGCAATCCAGGTACACCTCAGACATTCCCAAGGTACACCCCTCTGACACTTCAGGTACACCACTGACACTTCCAGGTACCTCTGACACTCCCAGATGCACCAATGACACTCCCAGGTACACCACACACACTCCCTGGTACACCTCTGACACTCCCAGGTACACCAATGGCCTCCCAGATTGCACCTCTGACACTTCAGGTACCTCCTGACACTTCCTGGTACACCTCCTGGCACTCCCAGGTACACCTCCTGAGCACTCCCAGGTGCACCTCTGACACTCTCCAGAACACCTCTGAAGCACTCCCAGGTACACCTCTGACACTCACAGGTACACCTCTGAGGCTTCTGGAGTACACCTTTGGAGACTCGATTTTACCCAGGTACGTCTGACACTCCCAGGTACCTCTGATACTCCCAGGTAGCACCTCTGACACTCCCTGGTACACCTTGACACTCCCAGGTACACCGCTTACACTGCCAGATACACCTCTGACCTCCATGTACACCTCAGACACTCCCAGGTACACCTCTGACACTTCCAGGTACACCTCTGGCACTTCCAGGTACCACCTCTGACACTCCAGGTACACCTCTGACACTCCATGCACCTCAGCGAACACTTCCAGGTACCTCAGACCTCCCAGGTACACATCAGACTGCCAGGTACACCTGAGACACTCCCAGGCCACCACTGTCCTCCCAGGTGACACTCCCAGTTACACCCTGACAACCCAGGTACACACCTCTGACAATCCGGACACCTCAAACCTCCCAGGTACACCTCTGACACTCCCAGGTACACCAATGACCTCCCTGGTACACAATGACACTCCTAATGGTACACCTCTGACCTCCCAGGTACACCAATGACACTCCCAGGTACACCTCTGACACTCCCAGGTACACCTCCGACACTTGGGTGCACCCCTGACACTCCCAGGTACACCTCTGACACTCCCAATTTTACCTCTGACCTCCTGGTGCTCCTTTGACACTCCCAGTTACACCTCTTGCTCCAGGTACACCAATGACACTCTCAGGAACAGCAGCGGCACTCCCCATTACACCTCTGACACTAACAGGTACACCTCTGACACTCGGGTACACCGCTGTCACTCCAGGTACCCTGACACTCCCACGTACAACCCTGACACTCCCAGGTACACGTCAGACACTCCCAGGTACCTCTATCAATCCAGGTACACCTCTGACACTTCCAGGTATACCCCTGACACTCCCAGGTACACCCTGACAATCCCAATTTACACCACTGACATTCCTGGTACACCTCTGACACACCAGGTACACCTCCGACACTCAAGATACACCCTGACACCTTCACGTACACAATGACGCTCATTAGGTACCGCTGACACTCCAGTTACTGCACCCAGCTGAGCTTGCTCCAGGTACACCTCCTGTCACTCCATGTACACCAGACACTTCCAGGTGCACCTGAACCTCCCAGGTACTGTGTCACTCCCAGGTTACACCCCTGACACTCCCAGTTTTTACCTCTATCAATCCAATTTGCCTCTGACACTTCAGGTATACCCCTGACACTCCCAGACACCCCTGACAATCAGGTACACCACTGACCTCCCTGGTACACCTCTGACACTCTCAGGCACACCAATGACACTCCCAGAACACCTCTGACACTCCCAGGTACACCTCCGACACTCCCAGGTACACCCGGCCTCCCAGGTACCTCGGCCTCCCAGGTACACCTCTGACACTCCCTGGTGCTCGCTGACACTCAGACACACCTCAAACCTCCCAGGTACACCAATGACACTCTCAGGAACTTCTCACCTCCAGGTACCTGACGGTATTATAATTGAGAAAGGTTAAGATAACAGCTGGGCATCCACTCTACAAACTGAATTAGTTGCCATACTCACAGCTATTAAATTCATTGAAACCACTGTACTGACAGTCTCATCATCACTGACTCTCTATCCTCACTACTTGCCCTTGGTACCCTCGACTCAGGTGTCACGATCTTGTCTCTGAAGCCAGACACAAATATGCGTGCCTTGTTGACCGAAGTGTCAGGGTCAAACGTGTGAATCCCTCATAGGCCTCATAAAGGCATGACGGAGTTGATACCGCAAACTCGCGTCTAACACCGTTGAATACAATTTGGGTCTGTCAAAAGAACCATAAAACGTAATTAGGAAAGAACTTATTGGTAAGGTTTGACACCGTAGACAAGTGCAAACAGGCACTGAATCGATCCATAGTTACCGCCGATGAGATGTGTCCAAGTGAAACATGTATGGGCAAATGTAAGATACTAGATTACAAGATGTTGTAACCGCTAGATTAAGGTTGGAATATAAGTACTTACTCTGGCATTATGTTCCTCAAGCGGATGTAAACAAAACTAAATGTATGGGGTGTGTGGCCATACGCTAATATTACACACTTGAATTCGATCCTCGACTGTGTGAAGATAGAGACAGCACAGGGACAGGTCAAGCACACTGTGTGAAATGGCACAACACTTCATCTCTAATGGCAAGATAGCCGACATGTAGATTGTATCCACTTTTGCACTCAGTAATATATCCAGTTCTCATGTACAGAACCAAATACGCAATGCTTGAATACCTCCCACGTAAATGTGAATAACAAGTGTGAGGAGCCAGACATACTGCCTCACACGCCTGTCGCATTTGTGAATAAGTTGCCCAGCCAATACATAAGAACTAAACAAATAATGTAAATGAAATACTATTAAGCACCGGTGCCATAATATCGACAACCGGGTTAATTATTATGAACCTTTGTAAACCCTACTCTGTAATCCTTTTGCTACCGCTCACAGGGATTGATGTGGAATTGCACAATATTACGCTGCAAGCGGCAAAATCAAATCACCCTCTGACACTCCAGGTACACCCCTGACACTCCCAGACACACCCTGACACTCCCAGGTACACCTCTGAAAATCCCAGGTACACCTTTGACACTTCCAGGCCCTGCCTGACACTCCAGGTACACAACTGACACTCCAGGTACTCACTGACATTCCCTGGTACACCTCTGAGCCACACCAGGAACACCTCTGACTCCAAGGTACACCTGAGGCACTTTCAGTATACCAATGACACTCGTAGGTACACCGCTGACACTCTCAGGTACCGCTGACACTCCCAGGTACACCTCTCACACTCCCAGGTACACCAATGACACTCCCAGGTACATCACTGACACTCCTGGTACACCTCTGACACTCCCAGGTACACCAATGACACTCAGGTACACCTCTGACACTTCAGGTGCACCCTGACTTGCTCCCAGGTACTCCCTCTCACTCCCAGGTAGTCGGCACTTCCAGGCTGTGATACTCCCACGTACACTTCTGACACTCCCAGTTACACCCCTGACACTCCCAGGTACACCCCTGACACTCCCAGGTACACCCCTGACACTCCCAGGTACACCTCTGACACTCCCAGGTACACCTTTGACACTCCCAGGTACACCTCGATACTGCAGGCACACCTTTGACTCCCAGGTACTCCACTGACACTCCTGGTACACCTCGAGCCTCCCAGGTTCTGACACTCCCTGGTTAACCTCTGACACTCCCTAGTTCACCTCTGACATTCCCAGGTACACCAATGACACTCCCAGGTACACCTCTGACCTCCCAGGTACACCTCGGCCACTCCCAGGTACACCTGACACTCCCAGGTACACCTCTGACACTCCCAGGTACACCTCGACACTCCCTGGTACTCCTTTGACACTCCAGTTACACCTCAAGCCTCCCAGGTACACCGGCGACACTCTCAGGAACGCGCTGACACTCCACGTACACCTCTGAGCACTAACAGGTACACCTCTCACACTCCAGGTACACCGCTGTCACTCCCAGTACACCTGACACTCCCAGGTACACCCCTATTTTCCACAGGTACGTCAGACACTCCCAGGTACACCTCTATCAATCCCAGGTACACCTCTGACGCTTCAGGTATACCCCTGACACTCCAGGTACACCCTGATAATCCCAGGTACACCACTGACATTCCCACAATTTTCTGACACACCCAGGTACACCTCGTCTCACCCCTGACACTTTCAGGGCTGCACCAATGACACTCGTGGGTGCAGCTGATATCCCAGTTACACCGCTGACACTCCCAGGTACACCTCTGTCACTCCATGTACACCTCAGACATGGAACACCTCAGACACTCCAGGTACACCTTTGTCATTCCCAGGTACACCCCTGGCCTCCCAGTTACACCCCTGACAACCCGGAGTACACCTCTGACTGACAATCCCAGGTACACCTCAGACACTCCCGGGTACACCTCTGACACTCCCAGGTACCAATGACACTCCCAGGTACACCACTGACACTCCCTGGTACCTCTGACCTCCCAGGCACTCCAACTCCCAGGTGCCTCCCCAGGCACTCCCAGGTACACCTCCGACACTCCCAGGTACACCTGACACTCCCACTGACATTCCCTGGTACACCTCTGACACACCCAGACACCCCTGACACTCCCAGGTACACCTCTGACACTCCCAGGTACACCTCTGACACTCCCTGGCAACTCCTTGACACTCCCCAGTACACCTCAAACACCCCAGCACCAATGACACCTAAGAACACTCACACCCCAGGCACACCTCTGACACCATCAGGCACCCTGACACTCCGGCACACTGCCAACACCCTGACACACACCTGAGCACTTGAAAATCCCAGGTACACCGACACTTCCAGGCATACCCTGACACTTCTCAGACACACCAATGACAATCCAGGCACTCCACTGACATTCCCTGGTACACCTCTGACACACACCCAGGCACACCTCTGACACCAAAGCAACACCCTGACACCTTCAGGCACACCAACGACACCTGCAGGCACACCGCCGACACCTCAGGCACACCGCCGACACCCCAGGCACACCTCCTCACACCCCAGAGGCCCAACGACACCCCAGGCACATCACAGACACCCCTGGCACACCACTGACACTCCCCAGACACTCCAGGCACACCCTGACACTTCCAGGCACACCCTGAGACCCCAGGCACTCCTCCACACTCCCAGGCACTCCCTCCACACTTCCAGGCACCCGTGACACTCCCCACGCACACCTACACCCCAGTTACACCTCCGACACTCCCCAGTTACATGCACTCTGATGATCCTACAGCACCCCTATGACACTCCCCAGGCTTACCTCTGATACACCTCTGAACTGGACACTTGAATTTCCAGGCACACCTCCGATACTGCAGGCAACAATCCCTTGACACTCCCCAGGTCCTCCACTTATTCCCGGCACACCTCTGACTCTCCCAGGTTCACCTCTGACACTTCCCTGGTTAACTCCTGACACTCTCGGTTCACCTCTGACACTCCCTGGTACACCCCACTCCCAGGCACACCTCTGACACTCCCAAGTACACCTCTGACACCTGCACACCCCTAGGTACTACTCTGACACCCCTGGCACACCTCTGACACCCCAGGACACATCTTACACTCCCTGGTTCTCCCCTGACACTCCCAGGTACACCTCAGACACCTGAGGCACACCGCTGACACCCCAGGCACATCTCTGACACTCTCCAGACATTCCCATACAACTCTGCACACCCTCTGACATAAACAGGCACACCCTTGACACTCCCAGGCACACCTCTGACACCCAGGTACCCTCTGACACCCTGTACACCTCTGACACTCCCAGGCACATCTCTGACACCCCAGTAGCCTCTGACACCTCCCAGGCACTACTCTGACACTCCCAGGTACCTCTAAATACATCCAGCCTCTGACACCCCAGTCACACCTCCGACACTCCCAGTCACACCCCTGACACCCCAGGCACACCCCTGACACTCACAGGCACACCTTGATACCCCCAGGCACACCTCTGACACTCCAGATACACCCCTGCACCCCAGGCACACCAACGACACTTGGCACCCCTGACACCCCCAGGCACACCACACACACCAGGCACACCTCACACCCCAGGCACCCTTGACGCCTCCCAGGCTCCTCCCACACCCCCAGAAACACCTCTGACACCCCAGGCACACATCTTACACTCCCCAGGCACACCGCTGACACTTGCACACATCAGACACTCACAGGCACACCCTCAGACACTACCAGGTACACCCAGATACTCCCCAGGACAGTCGACACTCCCCAGGTACACCTCGACACTCCCAGGCACACCTCTGACACCCAGGCACTACTCTGACACCCCCTGGTACACCCTCTGACAATCCCAGACACATCTTACACTCCGGCCCCTCCCCTGACACTCCCAGGCACACCTCAGACACCTGAGGCACACCGCTGACACCCCAGACAACTCTGAAACTCCAAGTACATCTGATAACCCCAGTACACCTCTGACATAAACAGGCACACCCCTGACACTCCCAGTACACACCTCTGACACTCACGTACCTGACACTCTGCACAACCTCACACTCCTAGGCACATTCGACACTCCCAGGTGTACCTCTGACACTCCCAGCACTACCTGACACTCCCAGGTACCTCTAACACCCCCAGGACACCCCTGACACCCCCAGACACCTCCGACACTCCCAGTTACAACCTGACACCCAGACACTCTACACCACACAGGCACACCTATAATACCCAGGTACACCCTGACACCTCCACACATCTGCAACTCCCAGGACACTAATGACACTCTTGCACCTCTGACACTCCAGCCACCACTGACACTACCAGGTACACCTCTGACACCCCAGGCACCTTGACGCTCCCAGGTGCCTCCCAAACCCCAGAAACACCTCTGACTCCCAGGCACACCCCTGACACCCCAGGCAGCTGACACCCCAGGCACACCCCAGACACTGCCAGGGCACACCCCACACACAACAGGCACACCCCAGAACCCTCCAGCACACCCCAGACACCCCAAGCACACCTTGACACCCCAGCACACCTCACACCCCAGGCACAACCCTGCCACCCCAGTACACCCCCCTGACACTCCCAGTTACACCCCCAACACCCCAATGCACACCCCTGACAATCCCAAGACACCTGACACCCAGACACCCCAGACACCCCCAGCACACCCCTGCCACAGGCACACCTCTGACACTCCCAGGCACCTGACGCCCCAGGTGCTCCTCCGACACCCCAGAACACCTCTGACACTCCCAGGCAACCTCTGACACCCCAGGCACACTGCTGACACTCCCAGGCACACCCTTACACCCCAAGCACACCCTGACACCAGACACCCAGACACTCCTGTACACCTCAGACACTCCCTACACTCTCTACACTCCCAGGCACCAGACACTACCACACCTCTGGCACTCCCAGGCACACCCCCTGACACTCCCCAGTCACACCCCCAACACTCCCCATGCACACCTCTGACAACCCAGACACCTCAGACACCCCAGGTACACATCTGAACAATTGTACCCAATGACAACCCCAGGACACCACACTGACACTCAGCACCCTGACTCCCAGCACACCACACGTGACATCCCAGCACACCTCTGACACCAGCACCACCCCAGGCACAACCCACAACGCAGGCACACCCCTGACACTCCCCAGGCACACCTCTGACACTCTGGTACCCACCTGACACCCCAGGCACACCTCAAACACCCCCAGACACCAGACACTCCCAGGCACACCCCCTGACATCCCTGGCACACCAACGAAACACCCTTAGCACACCCAGACACTGCCAGGCACACCTCCCCAGACACCACCAGGTACACCCCAGACACCCCAGGCACACCCAGACACCCCAGGCACACCACTCAGACACTCCCCAGGCACACCCATACACTCCAACCACACCCCACACCCCAGTGCACCAGACACCCCAAGCACACCACATACAAAGCAGATACACTGCTGACACTGCCAGGCACACCAGACACTGCCAGCACACCTCAGACACCAAAATAAGCCCATACACCCCAGATACACCCCAGACACTCCCAGGAACCCAGATACCCCAGGCACACCTCCCCAGAACTCCCCAGGCACAACCGCTGACACTCCCAGGCACACCGCCGACACCGCCAGACACACCCTGACACCCCAGGTCCAACTCGACACTCCCCAGGCACACCTCCCCATACTCCCAGATAACCCTGACACCAGGTACAAATCAGACACCTCCAGGTACAGCTCAGGCACTCCCAGGCACACCCCAGACACCCCCAGGCACATCCCCAGACACCCCAGGCACACCCCTGACACCCCCAGACACCACACACCCCAGGCACACCCCTGACACCTGAGGCACACATCCGACAATCCCAGGCACACCAGACATTCCCAGGCACTGACACCCAGGCACACCACGACACCTCCAGCCACACCCCTGACACACCATGCACACCAACGACACCCCAGGCACACCACACACACCCCCCTGGCACACCCTCTGACACTCCCCAGGCACACCAATGACACACCACACACCCCTGACACCAGATGCACACCCTGACACTTCCTGGCACACCCTGACACTCAAAAAGCACCCCTGACAATCCCAGTACACCTCTGACACCTCTCAGAACACCCTTGACACCTAGGCACCCTGACACTCACAGGCACACCTCTGACACCCCCAGGTACACCTTATGAACCCTGACAACCCCAGGTACACGTCTGACACCCAAGACTCTGATACCCCCAATACCTCTGACACCCTGGTAACCCCACACACCCCAGGCACACCACAGACACACCCTGACCCATGCACACCCCAGACCCCATCAAAAATCTGACACCCAGGCACACCCTGACACTCCAGGCACACCCCAGACACCCCAGGCACACCTCTGACACCCATGTACACCCCTGACACCAGGCACACCCCAGACACCCTGCACACATCAGACACACCCCAGGCACACCTGAGACACCCCCAGGTACACCGCTGTCACCCCAGGCAAGCCACCCCTGACACTCCCCAGTTACACCCCCTGGACAACCCAGGGTACACCTCTGACAACCTCTAGGATGACTAAACACTCCCAGGTACACCTCTGAGACTCCCAGGTACACCATGACACTTTGCACACCAATGACACCCCCTGGCACACATACACTCCCAGGCACACTACAATGACACCCACACCTCTGACACCTAGGTACACCTCCGACACTCCCAGGTACACCCTTGACACTAGTACACCTCTGTCTCTAGCAGCCCCTGACACTCTGGTACTCCCTTGACACTCCCAGTCACACCCCTTCAAACACCCCAGGTACACCAATGACACTCTCAGAACACTTGTGACACTCCCACGTACACCTCTGACACTAACAGGTACACCTCTGACACTCCTGCACCATCTCCCAGGCAGTCTCTTGAGCACCCTTAATGCACAACCTGATGACCCCAGGAAGGCCAGACAACTCCTAGGTACACTCCTACCAATCCTAGGCACAATTCCCTGACACTTCCAGGTATACCCCCTGACACTCCCAGGTACACCACTGACATTCCCTGCACACCCTGACACACCCAGGTACACTGGACACCCAAGATACACCCCTGACATTCATGTACACCAATGACACTCGTAGGTACACCGCTGACACTCCTGTAGTTACACCGCTGACACTCCCAGGTACACCTCTGTCACCCATGTACACCTCAGACACTCAGTAAGCACCTCAGACACTTGTGTACATCGCTGTCACCTCAGGTACACCCTGACACTCCCAGTTACACTCTGACAACCCAAGTACACCTCTGACAATCCCAGGTACACCTCAGATACACCCCGTACACTTGACACTGGTGGCACACCACTGACACTCCCCTGCACACCTCTGTCACCTCAGGCACACCAAAGGCTTGCTGCAACTGAACGAAGTACAACAT
>NW_024744407.1:0-21535 GCF_018991925.1 Homarus americanus
AAGCCCCTGATCGAGAATACCAAAGTCCTCTGATCGAATATAACAAAGTCCCTTATCGAGCATAACAAAGCCCCCTCATCGAATACAAAGTCCCTGATCAAGTATAGCACATCCCCTGATCGAGATAACATATCCCCAGATCGTGTATAACAATATCCTGATCGAGTATAACAGCCCCCTTCATCGTGTATAACAAAGTCCAATTATCGAGCATAGCAAAGGCCCTGGTAGAGTATAACAAAGCCCTGATCGAATATGTAAGTCCCTGATCAGGTATAACAAAGTCCCCTGATTGAGTATATCAAAGTCCCTAGTCGAGAAAACAAAGCCCCCATCGAGTATAACAAAGTCCCTCATCGAGTATAACAAAGTCTCCTTGTTGACCATAACAAAGGCCCCTGGTCGAGTATAACAAAGTCCCCTAATCGAATATAATAAAGCCCCTGGTCGAGTTTAACAAAGGCCACTGGTCGAACATAACAAAGCACCCTGGTCGAGTATAACAAAGCCCGCTCATCGAGTATAACAAAGTCCCCTG
Source organism: Homarus americanus (assembly GCF_018991925.1). Taxonomy (NCBI): domain Eukaryota; kingdom Metazoa; phylum Arthropoda; class Malacostraca; order Decapoda; family Nephropidae; genus Homarus; species Homarus americanus. The sequence goes on from NW_024744407.1 coordinate 539, forward strand.
ATCGCGTATATCAAACCCCTCTGGTCGAGTATAATAAAGGCAATGATCGAGTATAACAAAGTCTCATGATCGAGTATAAGAAATTCCCGTTCGAGTATAACAAAGCCCCTGATATAATATAACAAAGGCCCTCATCGAGTATACCAAAGTACCCTTATCGAGCATAACAAAGGCCCCTGGTCGACTATAACAAAGCTCCCCTGATCGAATCTACAAAGTCCCAGATCATGTATAACAAAGCCCCTTCTCGAGGAAAACAAATCCCCGATCGAGTATAACAAAGTCCTCATCGAGTATAACAGCCCTTCATCGAGTATAACCAAGGCCCTGATCGAGAATAACAAAGTCCTCTGATCGAATATAACAAAGTCCCTTATCGAGCATAACAAAGCCCCTCATCGAATAATACAAAGTCCCTGATCGTATAACACATCCCCTGATCGAGTATAACACATCCCTGATCGAGTATAACATATCCCTGGTCGAGTATAACAAAGCTCCTCTGATCGAATCTTACAAAGTCCCTGATCAAGTATAACAAAGTCCCTAGTCGAGTATAACAGTCCTTGATCGACTATAACAAAGGTCACTGATCGAGTGAAACAAATTCCGATCGAGTATAACAAATTTCTGATTGAGTATAAAAATTCTGATCGAGTATAAACAAAGTCCCATCGTCGAGTATAAAAAGTCACCCGATCGAGTATAACAAAGCCTTCTGATCGAGTATAACACATCCCTGATCGAGTATAACATATCTTCTGATCGTATAACAAAGTCCCCTGGTCGAGTAAAACAAAGTCCCATGATCGAGTATAAAAACTCCTCTGATCGAGTATAACAAAGTTCCTGATCGAGTACAACAAAGGCCCTAATCGAATATAACAAAGTCCCTGGTCGAGCATAAAAATAGACCAGTGGTCGAGTATAACAAAACCACTTCATCGAGTATAACAAAGTCCCTGGATTGAGAATAAAGCCCCTAATCGAGTATAACAAAGTCCCTGATCGAATATAACAAAGCCCTTGATCGAGTATAACAAAGGCCACTGGTCGAACATAACAAATCATCCTGGTCGAGTATAAAAGAGCCCCTCATCGAGTATAAGAAAGTCTCCTGATCAAGTATATCAAACCCCCTGGTCGAGTATAATAATGGCCCTGATCGAGTATAACAAAGTCCCCTAATTGAGCATAACAACAGCCCCTGTTCGAGTATAACAAAGCCCCTGATCGAGTATAAAGTCCCTCATCGAGTATAACAAAGGCCCCTAATCGAGTATAGTAATGTCCCCTGATCGAGTATAACAAAGTCTCCTGATCGAGTATAACAAAGTGCCCTGGTCGAGTATAACAAAGTCCCCTAATCGAGTATAACAATGTCCTTCTTATCGAGTTTAACAAAGTCCCTGATCGAGTATAACAAAGGCCCTCGATCGAGAATAAAGGCCCCTGATCGAGTATAACAAAACCTGATCGATTATAAAAAGCCTTTTCGAGTAAAACAAAATCCTTGCGAGTATAACAAAGTCCCTGGTCGAGTATAACAAAGTCCCCTGATCAAGTATAACAAAGTCCTCAGATCGAGAATAACAAAGGCCCCTAATGGAGCATAACAAAGTCCCTGATGAGTAACAGTCCCCTGATCGAGGAAAAAAAGCCCCAGATCGGGTATAACAAAGTCCCTGGTCGAGGATAACAAATTCTGATCGAGTATAACAAAGTCCCTGGTCGAATATAACAAATTCCTCTTATCGAGTATAACAAAGTCCCCAAGAAGAGTATAACAATGGCCCATGATTGAGTATAACAAAGTCCCTGATCGATTATGACAAAGGCCCTTGATCGATTATTACAATTCCCCTAATGGAGTATAACAAAGTCCCTGGTCGAGTATAACAAAGTCCCTGGTCGAATATAACAAAGTCCAATGGTCGAGTATAACCAAGGCCCCTTATCGAAAATAACAAAGTCCCCATCGAATATAACAAAGTCCCTTATCGAGCATAACAAAGGCCCCTGATCGCATAATACAAAGTCCCTTGATCAAGTATAACACATCCCTTATCGAGTATAACAAAGTTCCTGGTCGAGTATAACAAAGGCCACTGATCGAGTATAACAAAGTCGCGTGATCGAACACAACAAAGACCCTGGTCGAGATAACAAACCACCTAATCGAGTATAACAAAGTCCCTGGTTGAGTATAACAAAGCACCCTGATTGAGTATAACAAAGTCCCCTAATCCAGTATAACAAATTCCCTGATCGAGTATAACAAAGGCCCCCGGTTGAGTATAACAAAGCCTCCTGACTGAGTATAACAAAGTCCCTGATCGAGTATAACACATCCCCTTATCGAGTATAACATATCCCTGATCGTGTATAACAAAGTTCCTGGTCGAGTATAGTAATGTCCTCATCGAGTATAACAAAGGACCCTCATCGAGTAAAACAAAGTCCCTTATCGAGCATAACAAAGGCCCTGGTCGAGTATAACAAAGCTCCTGATAGAATCTTACAAAGTCCCTGATACTATAACAAAGGCCATTGGTCGAACATAACAGCACCCTGGTCGAGTATAACAAAGCCCGCTGATCGAGTATAACAAAGTCCCCTGATCGAGTATATCAAACCCTCTGGTCGAGTATATTAAAGGCAATGATCGAGTATAACAAAGTCTCATGATCGAGGATAAGAAATTCCTGGTTCGAGTATAACAAAGCCCTGATATAATATAACAAAGGCCCCTCATCGAGTATACCAAAGTACCCTTATCGGGCATAACAAAGGCCCCATGTCGAGTATAACAAAGCTCCCTGATCGAATCTTACAAATTCCTGATCAAGTATAACAAAGTCCCTGGTCGAGTATAACAAAGTCCCTTGATCGACTATAACAAAGCTCACTGATCGAGTAAAACAAATTCCGATCGAGTATAACAAATTTCCCGATCGAGTATAAAAATTTCTGATCGAGTATAACAAAGTCCCATGGTCGAGTATAACAAAGTCACCCGATCGAGTATAACAAAGCCTTCTGATCGAGTATAACAAAGCCATTGATCGAGTATAACACATCCCTGATCGAGTATAACATATCTTCTGATCGTGTATAACAAAGTTCCCTGGTCGAGTATAGTAATGTCCCTGATCGAGTATAACAAAGCCCCTGATCGAGTATAACAAAGTCCCTGGTCGAGTAAAACAAAGTCCCATGATCGAGTATAACAAACTCCTCTGATCGAGTATAACAAAGTTCCCTGATCGAGTACAACAAAGGCCCTGATCGAGTATAACAAAGTCCCCTGTCGAGCATAAAAAAGACCAGTGGTCGAGTATAACAAAACCACCTATCGAGTATAACAAAGTCCCGATTGAGAATAACAAAGCCCCTAATCGAGTATAACAAAATCCCTGATCGAATAGAACAAAGCCCCTGATCGAGTATAACAGGCCACTGGTAGTCCCTGTCGATATAATAAAGGTCATGAGTATAACAAAATCTCATGATCGAGAATAACAACGTCCCCTGGTTCGAGTATAACAAAGCCTTTGATCGGTATAACAGCGCCCCTCACTAAGTATATAACAAAAGTCTCTAATCGAGTATAACAAAGCTCCCCTCATCGAGTCTAACAAAGGCCCTCATCGAGGCGACAAAGTCACATAATCGAATATAACAAAAGCTCTCAGAGTAGCAACAAAGTCCCATCATCAACAAAGAAAGCTCCCCTGATCGAATGGTAACAAAGTCCCCTGATCGAGTATAACAAAGGCCCTTGATCGAGTATAACAAAGTCCTAATCGAGTACAAATAAAATATTCTTCATCGAGTCTAACAAAGGCCCTCATCGAGTATGACATGTGTCACCTAACTGAATATAACAAAGCCCCTCATCGAGTATAACCAAAGTCCTACCACTAAATATAAGAAAGCCTTATCGAGGACAATAACAAAGTCCCCTGTCGAGTATAAGAAATTTCTAATCGAAAGTTGTTAACAAAGCACTTGTCGAGAATAACAAAGTCCCTGGTCGAAAGCACAAATTCTGTTCGAGTATAAAGCCCCTGATGGAGTATAACAAAGACCTTGATGGAGTATAAATAACGTCCCTGGTCGAGCATATAAACAAAGCCCTGATCGAGAGCAATAAACTCCTCGTCGAGCATAACAAAGTCCCCTGATCGAAATAATACAAAGTCCTGATCACATAAAAGTCCCCTGATCGAATAAGTAACAAAGTCCTCGTCGAAAGAGCAATGTACGCTCCTAATGGAGCATAATAAAGACCAGTGTCAGGGTATAACAAAACCAAATTGATCTATATATAACAAAGTCCCGTGGTTGAGTATAACAGCTCTGATCGAGCATAACAAAAGTCCCCAGATCGACATAACAAATCCCTTGATCATATAACAAAGCCAACGGCCGAGTATAACAAAGCCCCCAAATTGATACAACAAGTCCCCTGATCGAGTATAACACATCCCCTGATCGAGAAAACAAATCCCCAGATCGAGTATAACAAAGTCCCCCATCGATTATAATAAAGTCCCTATCGAGTATAACAGTTGATTCCACGAGCACAATAAAGACCCCAGATCGAATACAACAAACCACTAATCAAGTATAACAAAGTCCCCTGGTTGAGTATAACAAAGTTCTTCATCGAGTATAATAAAGTCCCTTAATCCAGTATAACAGTCCCCTACGACCATAAAAAAGGCCCTGATCGAGTATAAAAAGCCCCTATTGAGTATAACAAAGCCCCTGATCGAGTATAACAGTCCCATGATCGAGTATATCAAACCCTGATCGAATATAACAGTCTCGATCGATTATAACAATGACCACTGGTCGAGTATAACAAACTACCCTGATCGAGTATAAAAAGCCTCTACTATATACGAAAAGTCCTTGATCGAGAATATAACAAACCCCTGAATGAAAGTATAATAAGCCCCTGATCGAATATTAAAAGTCCCCTGATCAAGTATAACAAAGTCCTTGATCGAGTATAACAAAGTCCCCTGGTCGAGGAAAACAAAGCCCCCTGATCGAGTATAACAAAGTCCCCTCATCGAGTATAACAAAGTCCCCTGGTTGACCATAACAAAGGCCCCTGGTCTAATATATGAAAGTCATCCTAATCGAATATAACAAAGCCCCCTGATCGAGTATAACAAAGGCCACTGGTCGAACATAACAAATCACCCCGGTCGAGTATAAAAGAAACCCCTCATCGAGTATAAGAACGTCTCCTGATCAAGTATATCAAACCCCCCCTGGTCGAGTATAATAATGGCCCTCATCGAGTATTACAAAGTTCCCGGGTCGAGTATAGTAATGTCCCCTGATCGAGTATAACAAAGGCCCCTCATCGAGTATAACAAAGTCCCCTTATCGACTTTAACAAATTCCCCTGGTTCGAGTATAACAAAAATATAACAAAGGCCCCTGATCGAGTATAACAAAGTACCCTCATTGAGCATAACAAAGGCCCCTGGTCGAGTATAACAAAGCCCCCTGATCGAGTATATCAAAGTCCATTGATCGAGTATAACAAAGGCCCCTAATCGAGTATAGTAATGTCCCCTGATCGAGTATAACAAAGTCCCCTGATCGAGTATAACAAAGTCCCCTGGTCGAGTATAACAAAGTCACCAAATCGAGTATAACAAAGTCCTTCTTATCGAGTATAACAAAGTCCCCTGATCGAGTAAAACAAAATCCCTTGGTCGAGTATAACAAAGTCCCCTGGTCGAGTATAACAAAGTCCCCTGATCGAGTATAACAAAGACCTCAGATCGAGTATAACAAAGTCCCATGGTCGAGTATAACAAAGTCACCTGACCGAGTATAACAAAGCCTCCTGATCGAGTATAACAAAATCCCTTGATCGAGTATAACACATCCTCTGATCGAGTATAACATATCCCCTGATCGTGTATAACAAAGTTCCCTGGTCAAGTATAGTTATGTCCCCTGATCGAGTATAACAAAGCCCCGAAAGTCCGCTGGTCGAGTCCCATAGTTATGACTCCTTGTTCAAATGACTTTGATTAATAGACTTATTGTATACTAGACTTATGAGGAATTTTTACACTGACAGAACTCTGTTATACTCGATCAGGGTATCCCGATGATCGGTATAAAGTTTCCTGGTCGAGTATAGTAATGTCCCCTGATCGATATAACAAAGCGCCCTGATCGATAATAACAAAGTCCCCTGATCGAGTATAACAAAGTAACTGTTATATACCCGACCTTGGGTCATTGTTATATATATCGACCAGAAAACGCTGATGCTCAATAAGAAGGACTTGTTATTCTCGGGGCCTTGAACCCAGGGACTTTGTTATAAATCGGGGACTTTGTTATACCGCGATCAGGGTATGGACCTCGACCAAGCGTTTTGTTATACTCGACCAGGGAATACTGTTACTCTGCCGACTCAGAACTTTGTTATACTCGATGAAATTTATTTATACTCGACTAGGAACTGTTATACTCGATAACAGGACTGTTGCCGATCAGGGGGGAGTTTGTTATACCGATCAGAGGGGATGATCTCGTGTATAACAAAGCTCCTGAAGTCGAAATATAATAATAACTCTGATCAAAACATAACAAAACTGATAAATAATAACAAAGTCCCTGATCATTATAACAATCGAATATTTCAAAGTCCCCTGATCAAGTATAACAAAGTTCCATGATTGAGGAAAACAAAGCCCCCAGATCGAGTATAACAAAGTCCCCTGATCGAGTATATCAAAGGCCCCTGATCGAGTATAACAAAGTCGCGTGATCGAGCACAACAAAGACCCCTGGTCGAGTATAACAAAACCACCTGATCGAGTAGAACAAAGTACCCTAGTTGCGTATAACAAAGCCCCCTGATCCAGTATAACAAATTCCCCTGATCGAGTATAACAAAGTCCTGTTATCGAGTATAACAAAGTCCAATAGTCGAGTATAACAAATTCCCCTCATCGAGTATAACAATGTCCCCTCGTCGCGTATAACAAAGTCCCCTGGTCGAGTATAACACAGTCCCCTGGTCGAGTATAACGAAGAACCCTGATCGAGAATAACAAAGTCCCCTGATCGAATATAACAAAGTCCTCTGATCGAGTATAACAAAGTTCCCTGGTCGTGTATAACAAAGCCCCCGGTTGAGTATAACAAAGCCTCCTAATCGAGTATAACAAAGTCCTGTGATCGAGTATATCACATCCCCTGATCGAGTATAACATATCCCCTGATCGTGTATAACAAAGTTCCCTGGTCGAGTATACTAATATCCCATGATCCAGTATAACAAAGGCCCCTGATCGAGTATAACAAACTCCCCTGGTCGAGTAAAACAAAGTCCCCTGGTCGAGTATAACCAAGGCCCCTGATCGAGAATAACAAAGTCCCATTATCGAGCATAACAAAGGCCCCTGGTCGAGTATAACAACGCCACCTGATCGAGTATAACAAATTTCCCCTGGTTGAGTATAACAAAGCCCCCTTTATCGAGTATTACAAAGTCCCCTGATCGTGTATAACAAAGGCCCCTGATCGAGTAAAACAAAGGCCCCCGGTTCAGTGTAACAAAGCCTCCTGATCGAGTATAACAAAGTCCCCTGATCGAGTATAACACATCCCCTGATAGAGTATAACATATCCCCTGATCGTGTATAACAAAGTTTCCTGTTCGAGTATAGTAATATCCCCTGATCGAGTATAACAAAGCCCCCTGATCGAGTATAACAAAGTCCCCTGTTTGAGTATAACAAAGTCCCCTGATCGAGTATACCAAAGTCCTCTGCTCGAGTATAACAAAGTCCACTGATCGGGTATAACAGAGGCCCTTGATCGAGTATAATACAGGGCCCTAATCGAGTTTAACAAAGTCCCTTGATCGAGTATAACAAAGCCCCCTCATCTAGTATAACAAAGTCCCCCGATGGGTATACTAAAGTCATCTGATCGAATATAACAAAGGCCAATGGTCGTGTATAACAAAGTCCCCTGGTCGAGTATAACAAATTCCCCTGATCGAGTATAACAAATTCCCCTGGTCGAGTATAACAAATTCCTCTTATCGAGTATAACATTTCCCCTGGATGAGTATAACAATGGCCCATGATTGAGTATAACAAAGTCCCCTGATCGATTATGACAAAGGCCCTTGATCGATTATTACAAATTCCTCTAATCGAGTATAACAAAGTCCCCTGGTCGAGTATAACAAAGTCCCCTGGTCGAGTATAACAAAGTCCCCTGGTCGAGTATAACCAAGGCCCCTGATCGAGAATAACAAAGTCCTCTGATCGAATATAACAATGTTCCCTGGTCGAGTATAACAAAGGCCCCCGGTTGAGTATAACAAAGCCTCCTGACTGAGTATAACAAAGTCCCCTGATCGAGTATAACACATCCCCTGATCGAGTATAACATATCCCCTGATTGTGTATAACAAAGTTCCCTGGTCGAGTATAGTAATGTCCCCTCATCGAGTATAACAAAGGACCCTCATCGAGTATAACAAAGTTAACCTTATCGAGCATAACAAAGGCCCCTGGTCGTGTATAACAAAGCTCCTCTGATCGAATCTTACAAAGTCCCCTGATCAAGTATAACAAAGTCAACTGATCGAGTATAACAAAGTCCCCTTCTCGAGGAAAACAAATCCCCCTGATTGAGTATAACAAAGTCCCCTCATCGAGTATAACAAAGGCCCTTCATGGAGTACAACCAAGGCCCCTGATCGAGAATAACAGAGTCCTCTGGTCGAATATAGCAAATATCCCTTATCGAGCATAACAAAGCCCCCCTGATCGAATAATACAAAGGCCCCTAATCAAGTATAACACATCCCCTGATCGAGTATAACATATCACCTGATCGAGTATAACAATGTCCCCTGAACGAGTATAACAAAGGCCCCTCATCGTGTATAACAAAGTCCCCTTATCGAGCATAACAAAGACCCCTGGTCGAGTATAACAAAGCCCCCTGATCGAATATTACAAAGTCCCCTGATCAAGTACAACAAAGTCCCCTGATTGAGTATATCAAAGTCCCCTGGTCGACGAAAACAAAGCCCCCTCATCGAGAATAACAAAGTCCCCTCATCGAGTATAACAAAGTCTCCTTGTTGACCATAACAAAGGCCCCTGGTCGAGTATAACAAAGCCTCCTCATCGAGTATAACAAAGTCTCCTGTTTGAGTATAACAAAGTCCCCTGATCGAGTATACCAAAGTCCTCTGCTCGAGTATAACAAAGTCCACTGATCGGGTATAACAGAGGCCCTTGATCGAGTATAATAAAGGGCCCTAATCGAGTTTATCAAAGTCCCCTGATCGAGTATAAACAAAGGCCCCTAATCGAGTACAGTAATGTCCCCTGATCGAGCATAACAAAGCCCCATGATCGAGTATAACAAAGTACCCTGATCGAGCATAACAAAGGCCCCTGGTCGAGTATAACAAAGCCCCCTGATCGAGTCTAACATAGTCTCATGGTCGAGTATAACAAAGTCACCTGATCGAGTGTAACAAAGGCCCATGATCGAGTATAACAAAAGCCTCCAGTTGAGTATAACAAAGCCTCCCCATCGAGTATAACAAAGTCCCCTGATTAAGTATAACACATCCTCTGATCGAGTATAACATATCCCCTGATCGTGTATAACAAACTTCCCTTGGCGAGTATAGTAATGTCCCCTGATCGAGTATAACAAAGCCCCCTGATTCAGTAAAACAAAGTCCCCTGGTCGAGTATAACAAATTCCCCTGATCGAGTATAACAAAGTCCTCTGATCGAGTATAACAAAGTTTCCTGATCGAGTATATCAAAGCCCCCTCATCGAGTATAACAAAGTCCCCTGCTCGAGTATAACAAAGTTCCCTGATCGAGGATAACAAAGGCCCTTCATCGAGAATACCCAAGGCCCCTGATCGAGAATAACAAAGTCCTCTGATCGAATATATCAAAGTCCCCTTATCGAGCATAACAAAGGCCGCTGGTCGAGCATAACAAAGCCCCCTGATCGAATAATACAAAGTCCCCTCATCAAGTATAACACATCCTCTGATCGAGTATAACATATCCCCTGATCGTGTATAACAATGTCCCCTGATCGAGTATAACAAAGGCCCCTCATCTTGTATAAGAAAGTCCCCTAATCGAGCATAACAAAGGCCCCTGGTCAAGTATAACAAAGCCCCCCAGATCGAATATTACAAAGTCCCCTAATCAGGTATAACAAAGTCCCCTGATCGAGTATATCAAAGTCCCCTGGTCGAGGAAAACAAAGCCCCCTCATCGAGTATAACAAAGTCCCATCATCGAGTATAACAAAGGCCCCTGGTCGAGTATAACAAAGTCCCCTAATCGAATATAACAAAGCCCCATGGTCGAGTTTAACAAAGGCCACTCGTCGAGCATAACAAAGCACCCTGGTCGAGTATAACAAAGCCCGCTGATCGAGTATAACAAAGTCCCCTGATCGAGGATATCAAACCCCGCTGGTCGAGAATAATAAAGGCAATGATCAAGTATAACAAAGTCTCATGATCGAGAATAAGAAATTCCCCTGGGTCGAGTATAACAAAAGCCCCTGATATAATATAACAAAGGCCCCTCATCGAGTATAACAAACTGCCCTGATCGAGTATAAACAAAGGCCCCTAATCGAGTATAGTATTATCCCCTGGTCGAGTATAACAAAGTCCCCTGATCGAGTATATCAAAGTCCTCTGATCGAGTATAACAAAGTCCCCTGATCGAGAATAACAAAGGCCCTTCATCGAGTATAATAAAGGCCCCTGATCGAGTATAACAAAGTCCCCTGATTGAGTATAACACATCCCCTGATCGAGTATAACATATCCCCTGATCGTGTATAACAAAGTTCCCTAAGCGAGTATAGTAATGTCCCACGATCGAATATAACAAAGCCCCCTGATTGAGTATAACAAAGTCTCCTGGTCGAGTATTACAAAGTCCCCTGATCGAGTATCACAAAGTTCTCTGATCGAGTATAACAAAGTCCCCTGATCGAGTATATCAATGCCCCCTGATCGAGTAAAACAAAGTTCCCTGATCGAGTATAACAAATTCCCCTGATCAAGTATAACAATGTCCCCTGATCGAGCATAACAAAGGCCCATGGTCAAGTATAACAAAGTCCCCTGATCGAGTATATCAAACTCCCCTGGTCGAGGTAAACAAAGCCCCCTCATCGAGTATAATAAAGTCCCCTCATCGAGTATAACATAGTCCCCTGGTTGACCATAACAAAGGCCCCTAGTCGAGTATAACAAAGTTCCCTAATCGAATATAACAAAAACCCCTTATCGAGCATAACAAAGGCCCCTGGACGAGCATAACAAAGCACCTTGGTCGAGTATAACAAAGCCCCCTGATCGAGAATAACAAAGTCCCCTGATCGAGTATATCAAACCCCGCTGGTCGAGTATAATAAAGGCAATGATCGAGTATAACAAAGTCTCATGATCGAGTATAAGAAAGGCCTCTCATCAAGTATAACAAAGGCCCCTCATGGAATCTAACAAAGTCCCCTGATCGATTATGACAAAGGCCCTTGATCGAGTATTAAAATTCCCCTGATCGAGTATAACAAAGTCCCCCTCATCGAATAATACAAAGTCCCCTGATCAAGGATAACAAAGTCCCCTGATCGAGTATAACAAAGTCCCCTGGTCGAGTATAACAAAGGCCCCTAATGGAGCATAACAAAGTCCGTGGTGGAGTATAACAAAGTCCCTGATGGAGTACAACAAAGTTCCCTGATCGAGGAAAACAAAGACCCCTGATCGAGTATAACAAAGTCCCCTCATCGAGTATAACAAAGTCCCCTGATCGAGTATAACAAAGTCCCCAGACGAGCATAACAAAGACCCCTGGTCGAGTATAACATAACCACCTAATCGAGTATAACAAAGCCCTCTGGTTGAGTATAACAAAGCCCCCTGATCGAGTATAACAAAGTCCCCTGATCGAGTATAAAAAAGGCCCCTGGTCGATTATAACAAAGCCCCCCTAATCGAATATTACAAAGTTCCCTGATCAAGTATAACAAAGTCCCCTGGTCGAGGAAAACAAAGCCCCCTGATCGAGTATAACAAAGTCCCCCCATCGAGAATAACAAAGTCCCCTGGTTAACCATAACAAAGGTCCCTGGTCGAATATAACAAAGTCCCCTAATCGAATATAACAAAGCCCTCTGATCGAGTATTACAAATTCCCCTCATCGAGTATATCAAACCCCCCCTGGTCAAGTATAATAAAGACCCTGATCGAGTATAACAAAGTCTCATGATCGAGTATAACAAATTCCACTTGTTCGAGTATAACAAAAGTCCCCAATATAGTATAACAAAGGCCCCTCATCGAGTATAACAAAGTACCCTGATCGAGCATATCAAAGTCCCCTGATCGAGTATAACACATCCCCTGATAGAGTATAACATATCCCCTGATCGTGTATAACAAAGTTCCCTGGTCGAGTATAGTAATTAGGGTGTGTCAATTTAGGGGGTGAACTGGCTAAATTGAAAATCGAGTAATTTGGTAGCAATTTATTGTAGTCTTTAAGCATGCAAAACAATATTCTGGCATAAATTTTTTTTTATAATAAGTCCTACCTACATCAAATGGATTTTTAAATGTACATATTTGTGAATTTATAACATAACCAGCGTTTGCACACATGTTACTGTTTCAAGTTTCAAATTATTATATTTTATTATCCGTAGTCTATTTGAAAGTAACCAATGCCTTCATACTCTCTTTGCTTTGGTTTCTTGTCATCAGTAGTCTGCTTGCTATTTGTGCTTTGATGTAACCTTCTCGCCTCTCGTGGCTGTAAACATGGCCCGCTGCTTCTGTGACCATTTTCACACATCTCTCCACACTTTGAGTGTGGGAAGGCCACTTCGGCACCTGCATTGGAGTCTCTTTAAGGTTTCTCAATTCTTGGCTAGTTAGACTTGTTGTCAATGGTGGCTCTAAGACTTCCAAACTCAAGTCAACCAATTCTGACAATTTGGTGGCATTGACGTTTATTGGGGGAACTTTTCTTGAATGAAACGAACAGTCTCCCAACTGGTCGTCATCTATTAGTGTTCCTCTAATCTTTAGAATGACTTCTACAGCCTCGGTTCGGAGATTGGTACATTGACTGCAAAGCATTGCTTGCAAAACTGCTTCTGATCGAGCATACCAAGCGGACCTTCTTGCCACAGGTAACACGATGTCCCTCACTACCTTCCTCTGTGTTCTTACTTGCTGCAATTGAAATAAAAGGTGATTGGGCCCATCCACCCACATAGGATTAAGTTTCACACTAGATCACTGGGGAAGATAAACTCCAATAATAAATTCAACAATTAACCTCAAATTCTTCAGCACTTTGCCCTTCAATTCGTGTTTGGAAATCCAAATCCTGCAGAAACGAAGAGCTGTAGTTAACCAACGGCTGTGACTGACAGGTCCAATCTCCAAGAGAGCCAATGACTGAGGCACTTCTCCTGCTCTTATTGCTTGGGCAATACGATAAGCATAGGATTGATCTGTGCTGAGATCTTTGATGACTCCTTCAGACAACGCCGGAAGGGGAGGGCCAACTTCGACCTTTGGAAAGGTTGTATTTATTTCTAGTTGTGTTGCTTCATCCAGCATGATGCCAAGGGGACCTGACCACTTGTTGTTGCTCTTTGTAGGGCCATCAAGTTCCTGGATGAGATGACGAAGAGGTAGCTCGCCTGTATGTAAATGACATACAATCCAAACAAGTCTTCTTCCTAGTTTTTTCTCTAAATGCGTCATTACACCCCCCTGCCATCCGGTGTTCACTGCAGTTGAATCTCCACCAACAGCCTGCAGTGAACTGCCAAGTCCTCTCTCCTGAACCCAACATAAAATATGATCAGCAATGACCTCTGCATGTTTCTTCCCTTCTACTTCAGTTTCGGGAGCAAAGTGAAACAAAAACCGACCACCAGGCTCAGAACAGACAGAGTAGTGTTCTTCTTTGATGAGACCTGGAAACTTTCTGTTCACTCCCTCTACTTCTAGCAAAACTTTTGTGTCATCTATTCTTCCATCAAACAAAAGACAGGAGAGCCCTCCCTCGCTTAAATCTTTTTCATGCTGATCAGATATTTCCTTCATTATTTTTTCTTGTGCTCTTCTAATTTTATTATGATCTATCACCAAAGATACATCCTCTCGGCTGATGAGGCCTGCATCTATCCAAGCGGCAGTTGCAATTTCTGCAGCCTCACGAAGTCCAGCATGGTGGCGAATACTAGCTAAAGCAATGTTTGAAATATTTCTTGTGTTGTATTTCATTTTCTTTGGTAAAGGTTCAGATGGCTCTTTGGAACTATCATCTGATGTTGCTTCCTGTTCATCAGAAGAACTATCAAAGAAGTGATAAACATCTTGACACAGCTCTTCCTCTCTTTGGATGGCTTCTTCACTCTTCATTTTCTTCTTTTGTTCCCTCTCTCGGATTTGTTCTCTCTTCTTGGCATTAGCAATCTGCTTCTTTGTTTCTGAATAATCTATTGAACCCATTTGCATACTTCCTTGGCCTTCTGCCTTTGTCCTCTGTGCCTTTATAAATTCAAGCTCTAAAACAGGGATCTTCTTTTCACGAGGACAACCACAATCAATGTGGGAATTATTTTCTCTCTTACCTGAGTGAGAACAGTTGGATTCAGAACATAATTGTATGGAGCACTTGCAGGTCAAAATGTCAAACAGAGTATCAAGTGTGTGCAGAAATTCATTTTTCCTGGCCAAGTTTCCTTTACCAAGTGATGTTTCAACTGCTTTGTGCCATAATTTCGTTAGTTTTAGCTCAATAGTTCGACACTGATTAATCACAGGTGGTTTGAATAGTGCATTAGCTTTTGTCCATTGATGCAGAAGAGGGACTATCATGTCATTTATGAGTTCTTTATCTGTATAGTTCCTTCTGTCCTTTGCATTTTTTTCTCGAAGGAGTAACCCTAATCTTAGCATGTCTCTCACTGTTGGAAGTTCTGATACAGGAAGCTCCTTCCCTTTACCAACTAGCAGGCTCAAGTGGGTTGACAACTGACTTCTTGTCTTCAATTTTGACATCTTCACACTATCTGACAAATAGAAAAATATTTCAATGTTTCATAATTCAATTGTTGTTTCAAAAAATATCAATTTGTTTATCAAAAATGCTGTAACAGAAATAACATAATAATTTCTTAGAACATAATGTTTTATACAATGATATAAGTAACTGCGACAATCAATATGCCCTACTTACAATAATTAAAATGTAGAATTCGTCTGGTAGAGTAGGTGCAAGTGCAATGAGAGCAAACCACCGTCTATGATATCTAGAAGGAGAGTGAGCCGGGCGCCTTATCCTCACGCTTGGTACAAGTCAAAACAAGAATTAAACTGTCCCACACGGAGAGCCTGTTCATGTTCATGTTCTGACATGCATATTGTACACAAGCTATAGAACCATAAAATACTCCATAATCCATATGCTTACATGAGATTAGTTAATATCAAGAGAATAATTCTAATCAAGTCTCATTAATTTGTTGAAATACTGATATTTGAAACTTTAAGGTATAATTGATGTAGGTGAGGGTTATTTCAATTCATTTTTGTTTGCTAATCTCAAGTTTAGACATAAAGAGGCACAATATTTTGACTACCAAATTTGATTTTTAACATGTTGACAAAATTGACACACCCAAATAGTAATGTCCCCTGATCAAGTATATCAAAGCCCCCTGTTCGAGTATAACAAAGTCCCCTGGTCGAGTATGACAAAGTCCCCTGATCGAGTATACCAAAGTCCTCTGATCGAGTATAACAAAGTCCACTGATCGGGTATAACAAACTCCCCTGGTCGAGTATAACAAATTCCTCTTATCGAGTATAACAATGTCCCCTGGTTGAGTATAACAATGGCCCATGATTGAGTATATCAAAGGCCCCTCATCGAGTATAACAAAGGACCCTCATCGAGTCTAACAAAGTCCCCTGATCGGTTATGACAAAGGCACATTGATCGATTATTACAAATTCCCCTGATCGAGTATAACAAAGTCCCCTGGTCGAGTATAACGAAGTCCCCTGATCGAGTGAAACAAAGGCCCCTGATCGAGTATAACAGTGTCCCCTAATCGATCATAGCAAAGACCCCTGGGCGAGAATAACAAAGTCCTCTGATCGAGTATAACAAAGTCCCCTAATCGATCATAGCAAAGACCCCTGGGCGAGAAAAACAAAGTCCCCTGGTTGAGTATAACAAAGTTCCTTGATCGAGTATAACAAATTTCCCCGATCAAGTATAACAAAGGCCCCCGGTTGAGTATAATAAAGCCTCCTGACTGAGTATAACAAAGTCCCCTGATCGAGTATAACGCATCCCCTGATCGAGTATAACATATCCCCTCATCGTGTATAACAAAGTTCCCGGGTCGAGTATAGTAATGTCCCCTGATCGAGTATAACAAAGGCCCCTCATCGAGTATAACAAAGCCCCCCTAATCGAATATTACAAAGTCCCCTGATCCAATGATCGAGTATAACAAAGTCCCCTGGGCGAGTATAACAAATTCCCCTGATCGAGTATAACAAAGTCCCTGATCGAGTATAACAAAGTCACTCATCGAGTATAACAAAGCCCCAAATCGAGTATATCAAAGCCCCCAGGTCGAGTATAACAAAGGCCCCTATCCGAGTATAACAAAGTCTCCTGATCGAGTAAAACAAAGTCCCCTGATCGAGTATATCAAACTCCCCTGGTCGAGGTAAACAAAGCCCCTTCATCGAGTATAATAAAGTCCCCTCATCGAGTATAACATAGTCCCCTGGTTGACCATAACAAAGGCCCCTGGTCGAGTATAACAAAGTTCCCTAATCGAATATAACAAAACCCCGTTTATCGAGCATAACAAAGGCCCCTGGTCGAGCATAACAAAGCACCCTGGTCGAGTATAACAAAGACCCCTGATCGAGTATAACAAAGTCCCCTGATCGAGTATATCAAACCCCGCTGGTCGAGTATAATAAAGGCAATGATCGAGTATAACAAAGTCTCATGATCGAGTATAAGAAAGGCCCCTCATCAAGTATAACAAAGGCCCCTCATGGAATCTAACAAAGTCCCCTGATCGATTATGACAAAGGCCCTTCATCGAGTATTACAAATTCCCCTGATCGAGTATAACAAAGTCCCCCTCATCGAATAATACAAAGTCCCCTGATCAAGGATAACAAATCCCCTGATCGAGTATAACAAAGTCCCCTGGTCGAGTATAACAAAGGCCCCTAATGGAGCATAAGAAAGTCCCTGATGGAGTATAACAAAGTCCCTGATGGAGTATAACAAAGTTCCCTGATCGAGGAAAACAAAGCCCCCTAATCGAGTATAACAAAGTCCCCTCATCGAGTATAACAAAGGCCCCTGATCGAGTATAACAAAGTCCCCTGATCGAGCATAACAAAGGCCCCTGGTCGATTATAACAAAGCCCCCCTCATCGAATATTACAAAGTTCCCTGATCAAGTATAACAAAGTCCCCTGATCGAGTATAACAAAGTCCACTGGTCGAGGAAAACAAAGCCCCCTGATCGAGTATAACAAAGTCCCCCCATCGAGAATAACAAAGTCCCCTGGTTAACCATAACAAAGGTCCCTGGTCGAATATAACAAAGTCCCCTAATCGAATATAACAAAGACCTCTGATCGAGTATAACAAATTCTCCTCATCGAGTATATCAAACCCCCCTGGTCGAGTATAATAAAGACCCTGATCGAGTATAACAAAGTCTCATGATCGAGTATAACAAATTCCCCTTGTTCGAGTATAACAAAAGTCCCCAATATAGTATAACAAAGGCCCCTCATCGAGTATAACAAAGTACCCTGCTCGGGCATAACAAAGGCCCCTTGGTCGAGTATAATAAAGCCCCCTGATCGAGTATATCAAAGTCCCCTGATCGAGTATAACACATCCCCTGATAGAGTATAACATATCCCCTGATCGTGTATAACAAAGTTCCCTGGTCGAGTATAGTAATGTCCCCTGATCGAGAAAAACAAAGCCCCCTGTTCGAGTATAACAAAGTCCCCTGGTCGAGTACGACAAAGTCCCCTGATCGAGTATACCAAAGTCCTCTGATCGAGTATAACAAAGTCCACTGATCGGGTATAACAAAGGCCCTTGATCGAGTATAATAAAGGCCCCTAACCGAGTTTAACAAAGTCCCTTGATCAAGTAAAACAAAGCCCCCTGATCTAGTAAAACAAAGTCCCCCGATCGAGTATAACAAAGTCCTCTAATCGAATATAACAAAGTCCAATGGTCGTGTATAACAAAGTCCCCTGGTCGAGTATAAAAAATTCCCCTGATCGAGTATAAAAAAGTCCCCTGGTCGAGTATAACAAATTCCTCTTATCGAGTAAAACAAAGTCCCCTGGTTGAGTATAACAATGGCCCATGATTGAGTATAACAAAGGCCCCTCATCGAGTATAACAAAGGACCCTCATCGAGTCTAACAAAGTCCCCGGATCGGTTATGACAAAGGCACCTTAATCGATTATTACAAATTCCCCTCATCGAGTATAACAAAGTCCCCTGGTCGAGTATAACGAAGTCCCCTGATCGAGAGAAACAAAGGCCCCTGATCGAGTATAACAAAGTCCCCTAATCGATCATAGCAAAGACCCCTGGGCGAGAATAACAAAGTCCCCTGGTTGAGTATAACAAAGTCCCTTGATCGATTATAACAAATTTCCCTGATCGAGTATAACAAAGGCCCCCGGTTGAGTATAACAAAGCCTCCTGACTGAGTATAACAAAGTCCCTTGATCGAGTATAACATATTCCCTGATCGTGTATAACAAAGTTCCCTGGTCGAGTATAGTAATGTCCCCTGATCGAGTATAACAAAGCCCCCTGATCGAGTATAACAAAGTCACCTGGTCGAGTATAACAAAGTCTCCTGATCGAGTATAACAAAGTCCTCTGATCGAGTATAACAAAGTCCCCTGATCGAGTATAAAAAAGTACCCTGATCTAGCATAACAAAGGCCCCTGGTCGAGTATAACAAAGCCCCCTGATCGAGTATATCAAAGTCCCCTGATCGAGTAAAACAAAGTAACCTGGTCGAGTATAACAAAGTCCCTTGACGAGTATAACAAAGCCCCCTGATCGAGTAAAACAAATTCCTCCGATCGAGTACAACAAATTCCCCTGATCGAGTATAAAAAAGTCCCCCGATCGAGTATAACAAAGTCCCATGGTCGATTATAACAAAGTCACCTGATCGAGTATAACAAAGACCATGATCGAGTATAACAAAGGCCCCCGGTTGAATATAACAAAGCCTCCTGATCGAGTATAACAAAGTACCCTGATTGAGTATAACACATCCGCTGATGGAGTATTCCATATCCCTTGATCGTGTATAACCAAGTTCCCTGGGCGAGAACAGTAAAGTACCCTGGTCGAGTATAACAAATTCCCCTGATCGATGACAACAAAGCCCCCTGATCGAGTATAACAAAACCTTTTGATCGAGTATAATAAAGGCCCCTAATCGAGTTTAAAAAAGTCCCTTCATCCAGTATAACAAAGCCCACTGATCTAGTAAAACAAAGTCCTCCGATCGAGTATAACAAAGTCCTCTGATCGAATATAACAACGTCCCCTGGTCGTGTATAACAAAGTCCCCTGGTCGAGTATAACAAATTCCCAGTATCGAGTGCAACAAAGTACCCTGGTTGAGTATAACAATGGCCCATGATTGAGTAAAACAAAGGCCACACATCGAGTATAACAAAGGCCCCTCGTCGAGTCTAAAAAAGTCCCCTGATCGATTATGACAAAGGCCCTTGATCGAGTATAACAAAGGCCCGTGATCGAGTATAACAAAATCCCCTGATCGAGTATAACAAAGTCACCTTATCGAGTAAAACAAAGTCCCCTGGATGAGTATTACAAATTCCCCTGATCGAGTATAACAAAGTCACCTGGTCGAGTATAACAAAGTCCCCTGGTCGAGTATAACAAAGTCCCTTGGTCGAGTATAACAAAGTCCCCTGGTCGAGTATAACCAAGGCTCCTCATCGAAAATAGCAAAGTCCCCTGATCGAATATAACAAAGTCGCCTTATCGAGCATAACAAGGCCCTTCGTCGAGCATAACAAAGCCCCCCTCATTGAATAATACAAAGTCCCCTGATCCAGTATAACAAAGTCCCCTGATCGAGTATAACAAAGTCCCCTGGACGAGTATAACAAAGGCTCCTAATGGAGCATAACAAAGACCCTGATGGAGTATAACAAAGTCCCCTAGTCGAGGAAAACAAAGCCCGCTGATCGAGTCTAACAAAGTCCACTGATCGAGTATAACAAAGGCCCCTGATCGAGTTAACAAAGTCCCCTGATCGAGCATAACAAAGACCAGTGGTCGAGTATAACAAAACCACCTGATCGAGTATAACCAAGTCCCCTGGTTGAGTATAACAAAGCCCCCTGATCCAGTATAACAAAGACCCCAAATCGAGTATAACAAATTCCCCTGATCGAGTACAACAAAGGCCCCCGGTTGAGTATAATAAAGCCTCCTGACTGAGTATAACAAAGTCCCCTGATCGAGTATAACACATCCCCTGATCGAGTATAACATATCCCCTCATCGTGTATAACAATGTTCCCGGGTCGAGTATAGTAATGTCCCCTGATCGAGTATAACAAAGGCCCCTCATCGAGTATAACAAAGCCCCCCTAATCGAATATTACAAAGTCCCCTGATCCAATGATCGAGTATAACAAAGTCCCCTGGGCGAGTACATAAAAGTCCTGGGCAGTATAACAAAACCCTCTCATCAAAATTATAACGGGTCCCTGTTCGGGTAACAAGGGCCCTATTCGAGGTATACCAAAGTCTGCTGATC
>NW_024744408.1:0-13179 GCF_018991925.1 Homarus americanus
ATAACATGCTAGTGGCAGGGGGGGATTGAAGTGAATTTTAGGAGGATAGAATAGGTGCAGTGGCTAAACAGCGCTTGCGTGAGGGACTTTAAGCAGCAACTCGCCTGGATGCGGCAGGATAGAGTCAGGTCAAGCGTCCGGTGCATGTTGGGTTCCGCCATGGTTTCTCAGTGTTTGGTCGGCTTGATTGTGTGTGTTGTTTTCTTGTTTGGATGAAATGTCTTGGTATTCTTCTTCTTAGCTTGAAGTTGATTTTCTTCTAACTCTTCTCCTCTTGTTGTTCGTCTTCCTCGTGTCTGCTATCATTCTGTAAAGACTCTCTATATGTATGTAGGTATGAGTGAGTAACAGTTGCCGGTTACAGTGATACTTCATATTCGCTGGTGTTGTACTGTATGGCTTCGGTATTTCTTAATATACAAACGGCACCGTTAGGGGATTGAGGTATTTAAAAACCAGCCTGCATTACTTATATATAGAAATAAATAATGGGGCTTGGACAATAATGACGACTACTCTCTCCTACCTTCCCCAAACAAGGGCTTTTCGAAAGTATACATTGGACACAAATGACTTAGTACATCATAAATTGGTGGTTTAACAAAAGCCCTCATTAGAGAAAGGTGAAGGAGCACACAGTGAACATACAGATTAATGTTTGCACGCGTAGATCATGTAAGGTGAGATGTTGAACACCAGACACGTAGTGTAGTAACTCCCTCACAGATGGCGTTATGAGGGCCTGATGATGTAGCAGTTACCTCACAGATGGTGTTATGAGGAAATTCACATGATGATGCTGTAGCAAAACATTCACTACGTGTTGTCGTAGCATCTTGGGGACACCACGTGGTCGACATGACTCACTCATTCAAGTGGGTGAGGTGTGGTCCCAGGCCTCTCTATCGTGGAGTCTCAGGGGAAGTATAACTGGGTACCTGGGACCTCACTGTGTGAAGGTGGTTAGCTAGCTTGGGTAAGACTCAACTGCGGAGTTGTTTTTCACTGAGTTAAGCACTGTTCACCACTATTCATCACTGGTTCCATTCCTTGGCCAAATGAGATAGTACCTTATGGCAAGAACTTGTTGATAGTCCGCTGGGGAGGAGGGTTCAGGGGAGTGAGTTGGTATGGGCCAACATATAAATAATAATAATAATAATAATAATAATAATAATTAACGGTTTATTGAAAGAGCTTGGCAGCCAGAAGACTGAAAATATACAGTTACATATTTGGGGAATGGGTTACGAATTACAAATAATATACAAGTAACATGAGTGACACAAATAAGACATATAATAACTAGCTGGGGAAAAGCTCAAACTACAGTTCATTTCAACATAGTGACAGTGCAAGGAGTAGTGTTTACTGGGAGTGAGTACACTGATTTATTACAAGTTATCGATAATTTTTACAATGGTTGGGACTGGGCTGTTCTTATAGCGATCAGTTCTTGCACGTATGGGCTGGGCTGGATGCGGTTGTGGTGTCGAAGAGCAATTCTCGGACTAGGGATCTCAGGTGGTAGTAGGAGCCGGTGTAGAAGCTTCTTACCAAATTTGCAGATGAGGTCGTGGTGATGGTCAGTGAGAGTCTAAAGGGTCGGTCAGTGTGTTGAGCGCTTCTTGATATGTGGAGTAGGAAGGGTAGAGAATAATCTTGCATGGCCTCTTTTGCACTTTTTCGAGGTGTTTACGTTGTGTGGCATTTAGGGAGGAAGACCAAGTGGAGGAGGCATAGGTGAGCTTGGGAAGTATGAATGTTGTGTAAACACTGAGGAGCTCGTGTGCAGGACCACCGAGGGACTTGAGTCGGCGTAGGAGGTGGAGACGGAAACTGGAGGATTTGATAACTTCACTGACGTTTGGTTTCTAATTTAGTTTGTTGTCTATATGTATGTGTGTGTGTGTGTGTGTGTGTGTGTGTGTGTGTGTGTGTGTGTGTGTGTGTGTGTGTGTGTGTGTGTGTGTGTGTATACTACTGTACTTTTTAGATCCTCCTACGCAACCTAACCTATTATAGTTAAGTATAGTAGGCTATACACTATTTTGTTAGTATGTGTTATAAAATGAAATTGCATGTTATTATTATTAATATTATTATTATTAATATTATTATTATTATTATTATTAGTAGTAGTAGTAGTAGTAGTATTATTATTATTATTATTGTTATTATTATTACATGCTAATATAATACTAAGTTGCCCGCCAGATTTCCTCAGAGATGGGAGGAGCACATTGGCGGCGGTGTTGTTTATACTCCGCCCGATTACTGATTCCTATTCACCGAGCCAGAGCTGGCGGGCGGCGTGTTATGTGCCACGTTTTGTTTCCCATTGGGCGTACCGCTCAGCTGGGGAGTAGGAGATTTCATAAAAAGAAAGTTTGAGTGGAGGGCACACCTTTTCCTTCACATACAGTTATCTTAGACCATCTACTAGTATAATAGTTTGCACAAAAATACTCTACACTCTTTCTAGGTTGTTGCTATTTTTTTTTTTTTTTTTTTTGACTTCTCATCAGATTGTGCATTCAACTAATATACACTATTAGTGTGTTTATTATTATGTTTTATAGTATTATTTCGTATAATATTGGGTAACACAATTAGAGTCACTAGTATAGTATATTATTGGGGTTTATAGCAGTTTGTGGTCTAATAGTATCATGCTTTATGAGTAGTGTTCTATGTAGTGATGATTAGGCAATAAAATATGCTTTGGGGGTTTATAGCAGTTTTTGTGGTCTACTAGTATCATGCTTTATGGGTGGTGTTCTATGTAGTGATGATTAGGCCATAAAATATGCTTTTGGTTTATTGCTAACAAAATATACTTTGCTCTACCGCTGTAGTGCAAAACATGGTGAAACTTACATACACCGTTAATAAAGTATTGATGGAAGAAGAAGAAGAAGAAGAAGAAGAAGAAGAAGAAGAAGAAGAAGAAGAAGAAGAAGAAGAAAGAGGAAGGGGGCTGAATAGTTAAAAGAAGGAAGGAAGAAGAAGGAAGAAGAAGAAGGAAGAAGAAGAAGGAAGAAGAAGAAGGAAGAAGAAGAAGGAGGAAGGAAGAAGAAGGAAGAAGGAAGAAGAAGAAGGAAGAAGGAAGAAGAAGAAGGAAGAAGGAAAAAGAAGAATGAAGAAGAATAAGGAGGAAGAAGAAGAAGGAAGGAAGAAGGAAGAAGGAAGAAGGAAGAAGAAGAAGGAAGAAGAAGAAGGAAGAAGAAGAAGGAGGAAGGAAGAAGAAGGAAGAAGGAAGAAGAAGAAGGAAGAAGGAAGAAGAAGAAGAAGAAGAAGTAAAGGAAGAAGGTAAAGAAGAAGGAAGAAGAAGAAGAAGAAGAAGAAGAAGAAGATGAAGAAGTAAGAGGAAGAATTGTGGAGGGAATGAACAGTGAGACAATGTATAGCCTCCGGGATGGCGGCAGCGTTTCTGTTATTAATATATAATAAGACAATAGGAAAATATGTTGTTGTCTCTACCTGTATTATTACCTTTGCGATAGCATGGTTCAATTTTGGGAGGACATAGGAAGGAGCAGGAGGTTAGGAAGGGAGAGATAGTGTCTGTGATCCTCGGGTCACCACTCCTCGGATTGTGTCAGTTCAAGTTTAGAAGCTCCAACAACTTTCCCTGAATACGAATTGGCAACCTTTCGATTTACAACAGGTACCTACTTACTGCTACAGTAGGTAGGTGAACAGGGACCAAGGGGGCTAGGAAGAGTGTCCAAACAACTTGCTCCTGCCTGCCTGTGTGATGTAGTCGTGGCCAGAATTAGGTTAGGATACAGACACATCTGGCTAGTTAGTAACGCTGTACCCATAAAGGAAAACTCAGCATGTAAACTTGGTGATACACCTTTAAAGCACTACTATATTATTGAATGGGACACTGTCAAAGACTTCAGGCCACCTCACTTATTGTATCTTGAACTATGTCATTACTTCATTGAGGACATTACATTCTTGCTCTTTATCCCAAATTGGCTAGCCCACACTGGTAAATGTGTACTGTACTGTCAATGAATCTGATGTATTTATTTGTGTATGAACCTGACTGAAAATAAGGTCGCCTCCCTGGCTGCTGCTGCTGCTGCTGCTGCTGCTTCTTGCGCCCTTCTAAGTCCCGTTTAAGTCCCCCACCCCAGGCCCCCACAACCGCCCTTCACATCTACACCATTCAAAATCAATTTCACTCTATTTCCACAATACTATGCTAATTACACGTAAAATAGAGTGTTATCCTGCAAAACGTTGATGTCGTATATTTCTCTCTTTAAGTGATATCCTGTGGCTCCGAAAGGAGCCTGTTTGGTTAGGTTGTCTTGTGTGAACGAACCTTGGGTTCTTATTTCTTCTCTGTCTTCTTGGGGAGGAGCACAGCTTGGATGTTAGGAAGGACACCCCCTTGGGCAATGGTGACTCCAGACAGGAGCTTGTTCAGCTCCTCGTCATTGCGAATGGCAAGCTGAAGATGACGTGGGATAATGCGGGTCTTCTTGTTGTCGCGGGCGGCGTTACCGGCCAGCTCGAGCACTTCTGCTGCCAGGTACTCCATGACGGCTGCAAGGTACACAGGGGCACCTGCACCAACGCGCTCAGCATAGTTGCCCTTACGCAAGAGACGGTGGATTCTACCCACGGGGAACTGGAGTCCGGCCCTGCTAGAACGGGACTTTGACTTGCCCTTCACTTTGCCTCCCTTGCCGCGTCCTGACATGTTGCTGCTGCTGCTTTTCGTGATAGGAGTTAAATTTCCGCCCGCCACCTTGGTCTTTTATACCAAGCTCAGGATCAGGCCAGGTGGCCGTCTCGCGGACCCAACCAATGTAAGAGAGCCGTAGCTGCAGCCAGTCTGATCCTGAGCGGCCCGCTCGGTATATAAGGAAAAGTTAGTCGGGCCAGTTTTCAATTCTCTCGCTCCGCGCCACGAGTAACTGTGCCGCCATGCCTCCCAAAACTTCCGGAAAGGCTGCCAAGAAGGCTGGAAAGGCCCAGAAGGCCATTGCCAAGGGTGACAAGAAGAAGAAGCGCAGGAGGAAGGAAAGCTACAGCATCTACATCTACAAGGTACTGAAGCAAGTGCACCCCGACACAGGAGTCTCCTCCAAAGCTATGTCCATCATGAACTCTTTCGTGAACGACATCTTCGAGCGCATCGCTGCCGAGGCTTCCCGCCTGGCGCACTACAACAAACGCTCCACCATTACAAGTCGGGAAATCCAGACAGCTGTCCGACTCTTGCTGCCCGGTGAACTGGCCAAGCATGCCGTGTCTGAGGGCACCAAGGCTGTCACCAAGTACACCTCTTCCAAGTAAGAGGTTACTTGTGCACAACAAACACGCCATCCCACTACTACAACTTAATCGGCTCCATCGGAGCCACAGTTACATGTTAAAGAGACAGTTACCGACAGTGATATATTGAGAGGGAAATAAATAAAAAAAAAATTATAATAATCTGCATTCTCTATTGGCGTAGAAACCGGACTAAATCGAAACATAATAAATAAATAAATAAATTCTGCGTGGAGTAGTTGTACACCCACTGCAAAGTGACATACATGGAGTGTGTTTGGGCTTCATTTCTTGTTTGCAGCACGCCTATTTCATGTAAACAAATTTTTTTTTTTTTTTTTATTGTATGTTCTTTTATTTTATTTATTTATTTACTTACTTATTCTTTATATATTTATTTGTTACTAGCTCTTGTTTGTTGCACCCACCCACCTCCCGAATTGATGACCTACTATACAATCGTACCTCCACGAATGTTACCAACTTACCGTTAGGCGATTTGGGTAACCGAAATTAATGCTCTCCGACCACCAACCATTTAGATTGTCATGAAAATTATCTTCAGAACAGTTCTTTGGCCCTGAGAAGGGCCGAGTTATAGATGTCTGGTAGGTTTTGTTGTGCTTTTTGTTTTTCCCCAAGGAAGAGGACTTAAGCACGCTCTCCGCGGATGCGCCGGGCCAGCTGGATGTCCTTGGGCATGATGGTAACGCGCTTGGCGTGAATGGCACACAGGTTGGTGTCCTCGAAAAGACCCACCAGGTAAGCCTCAGAGGCTTCCTGCAGAGCCATGACGGCAGACGACTGGAAGCGCAGGTCAGTCTTGAAATCCTGGGCGATCTCACGCACCAGGCGCTGGAAGGGCAGCTTCCTGATGAGTAGCTCTGTGCTCTTCTGGTAACGACGGATCTCACGAAGGGCGACGGTTCCGGGCCTGTAACGATGGGGCTTCTTGACACCACCGGTGGCTGGGGCGGACTTGCGAGCTGCCTTGGTGGCAAGCTGCTTCCGTGGAGCCTTGCCTCCAGTGGACTTGCGGGCAGTCTGTTTAGTACGGGCCATCTCGACGACGAAATAGTCAATACGGGCGGCCCGGCAGGCGGGCGGGCTTATATACAGACATTCTCCACCTCAGTGGCCACCTCATTGGCCACGAGTGCCGCATGCGTCATCCGCAAGCTACGCCCCACCTCCAAGAGGGAGGGACGGCCTTGGATGAACGATACTACCGCTGCGTCCACAGCACGCCACCTACTCCCACCAAACCGTGGGCGAAGCCCATTGGAGCCAGGACCACCACAGAGAGCAGACACGCAGAGCGACGGGGAAGCCGGAGATCAAACGGACATAGCTGATTCGCTAGTTCTGGGACCTCTCCCACCTTCCCACCAACCTTGAAAATCACAAGCACCTGACTCCATTCTCCAACTGACAATTCTGTTGATTCAATCGACACATTGAGCCTCTCCTACAGTATCGGACCTCCCTTAGGAACCCCGAATGCTGCTGAGGGGCTTGGTGTGAAGAAAGAGTCAGCAGTAAGTTTTCAGACCTTTTTCTACCACTCTAACCTTTATCTTCCGTGCCGTGAAAGGACCTATTCCCCTGTCAGTTGACGTACAGGGGAGTATTCGTCTGGAAACGCCCTCTGTCCCCACACCTCGCTAGTGCGTGTTTGTGTGAAGGGCGGGGGGTCAGCACAGCCTGCCGATTCGCCTGGGGACCTCTGTGATAGTGCAGGGCCTCCCCTACGTGAGGGGCGCAGGAAATTAGGGACAATTTGTTAGGGGAGATCTCCATAAATCTCCAATTCCACCAGTCAATATGCCTTCAATTAAACTCAAAGTGGACCGTACCATCCAACAGTGCACAGACCTCGCTTCACTCATTTTCCAGCTGACTTTGATCTTCCAAATACGTTCCTTCACCAATGACGACATTATTAAAATATTTGTACAGAATGACGAAGACGCCGACTTATTCCACTCCCCAGCATTGAACAAAAAACTAAAAGACAATGGCTTAACGGTCCTCAGCTCACCCGAATACCGCGCAAAATGCACCCTCATATGTAGAAAAATCATCCCCCATATCCTTGACAATCCTAACCTATTGACAGAACTCAACACACACAACACCTCCCAAATGACATATGCAGCCCGGATGGGAACTCTCCCCATGTTGAAAATCACTACAGCTACACAAACTGACACCATCAAATTGAAATCCAACGGAATTAAATTCGGCAATAACATCATCCCCTCGCATAACATCGAATTCCAACACTACATCCCAGTCCACCAATGCTACAACTGCTATCAATTTGGACATACCACCAACCGTTGCAGTAACTCACTAACCTGTTCAAAATGTGCCAATCAAGGCCACTCATACAGAAACTGCACTGCCACTGTTACTAGATGCTGCAATTGTAAAGGCCCACACTCTGCCGTCAGCAACAAGTGCCAAATCAGACTCAACAACAGCACAACACCTCTCCCTCCCCGCCTACGCCTACCCTCACCTCCCCCTGCACCTCCTCCTCCTCCCCACCACTCACTCCCTACTCCCACGACTCTCTCCACCCGCACTTGCTGGACCAACAACCTGACCGCCCCCCTCCCTTCCCCCGACACTGACGCAAAAATCACCACCATCATACTTCTGGCACATTCCCTAAGCAACGGTAATAGATCACTTTTTCTAAATCTGGTAATTGAGGGTTTGAAGGCTAACGGCCTCCCTACCATAAACATTCCTGACTCCTTCAGAACCGGTCCCGACCTCATCTTCCCCACTGCCCCCATCTCCGACCGTACCAACATGCCCCCCCCCACCCCCCAGAGAATCCACTGTCTCCCTCCTCCCCTCCACTTCTGCCATGCCTACACCTGACTTATCTCACCATTCTACCATTACCTCACCCCCCAAAGTAATCAGTCCAAAACATACCGGCCCCTCCACCTCGACCTTGCCTACACCCGACTTCTCCCACTTGACTACGTTGAACTCCCGGACCACGAACACCCAAACCAAACCCGATCCTCCCCTAACACCCCAGACTCCCAAGAATAAAATGGCAGCCCTTCCCCCCACAGAAATAGTGGTCAAGACCCCTAGACCAAAGAGGAAGAACACCTCCCCCCTGTCTCCCTATACACCTGACAGCAAAAAAATTATTCAATACACTCATCCAACCAAATTAATAATCAAAGTAAACCTATACGGCACTACCCCAAAGGAAACAGAAATCAACCCCGACACGAACCTAGCACACTCCCCTCAACCTCCCGACTCCCCCACACACAGTCACGTAACTGCCCTTCCCTCACTTGCATACACAACACTCATACCACCACCACGCTCACAGTCACTCGACAATTTAGACCTCATCCCTGCACCTCAGAATTTCTATCTTTAAGTACTAAACAGACCAAACACTCCCCTCCCACCTCCCTTGTATTAATATCTTCCCTATAACCACACCCAACAATTTCCCCCCAAATTAAAACCTAGCCTCTCCTTAACCCTCACCCAACGATTCCCACCCAACCTAACCAAATCAACCTAACCTCTCCTCAGCCCACACCCAACGATTCCCACCTAACCTAACTAAGCTTAACCTAACCTCTTCTCAACCCCACACCCAATAATTCCCACCCAACCTAACCTTACCTGACTTGACCAATTCCCTCCTCCCCCCCCTCACTCCAAACCCCACGCCACCAACTCAAACTCAAGACCACTCTGACAAAAAAATAAAAAATAAATAAAAAAAGTCCCCTCTTCTTATACCCAGCCGTTACTAGCAATCCCACACAAAATAAAAAATAACCATTCTACCATTAACTAACCACACCCTATCACTCCTCCCAAAACAAATACCTAACTTACCCATCCCATACTAACTCAAATGACATGTACGTTTCCCTTAGCCAATGAGGTTGGTGAGAGTTCCACAGTGCCTACGCAAGCCCTCTCCCTCAAGAATGTTACCAACACTGTTTTATGGGCACCTCCCTTAGCCAATAAGGTCGGAGAGGTGTACCTAATAAAAACGGTACCAAATTGCAGACGACATTGAACGCCTCTCTTAGCCAATAAGGTCGGGGAGGGGTGCAATGTACCTGTACACAAACCCTCTCCCTCAAGAATGGGGCCAGAACTCACAATACCTGCAAGAAAGAGAGAATGCAATAATTAACCCAACTCTGCCAACCACTAACAAAACCTACAATCCTCCCAAAAGAAAAACTTAACCCACCCAACCTTACTCACAACCCCTCTTAGAAATCAATACCTACAATCCTCCCAAGATAAAAACTTAATATACCCGACCTTTCTAACAAGCCCCTTTGACCCTCCTAATAAAAAAAAAAATAAATAAATAAATAAAATAAATAAAAAAATAAATAAAAACATATGACGCAATACAACTATTCATTAGCAACACAAAACATATCATTCCTAAGAAATCCTACCATACCATAAATTAACCCAAGAACCTCCAAAGCCCCCCTTTCCCCCTTTCGCCTCCCTTTTCCTCTCCTCTCCTCCCCCCTCCTCCGGACAACCGAACCATACCTGACCTTATAACATTATCCTAACCCTCCCTCTCTCCCCTTACATTTACATGCAAACACATACACACTCACACAACAACCCCCCTTAAGCAATTTTAATTCACCTTAAATTAACATACAACCGCCACCCCCATCAATCCCCAAACACAAACTCCCCCCCTCCCTCAACCAATCTCCAAACACAACATCCCCCCCCCGCCAGACAAAGCCACCTTACCAAAATCGACCTAACTCAAGACTGAAACCTAACAACCTATATCTCACTCTCATCTCCGTTCACAATTTGACATAGCTCAAATCTGCCTCCTGCCATTACTAAACAACTCTCCTACGATACACTCATCCTTCCTCACTACGAATACTTTGACATTTCAAACTCAAAGATTCTAAACTCTTCCTCCAACTCTCTCCATTTCTCTCTGACATAGCTAAAAGACCCACAACTCTCAGAACCTAATCAAACATACCCAACGTCTGTGACATCCAATTCTTAATAAAATTGACCTAACTCTAGACTGAAACCACTCAACCTATATCTCATTCTCGTCTCCGTTCATAATTTGACAAAAAAGCTCAAATCTGTCTGCCGCTATTACTAAAAACTCTCCTACGATACGCTCATCCTTCCTTACTATGAATACTTTGACATTTCAAGCTCAAAGATTAAAAACCCTTCCTCCAACTCGCTCCGTTCCTCTTTGACATAGCTCAAAGACTTTACCTTCATCTCTCTCCAAACAACCCTACGACTAGCAAAATTTCTATATTTTCACCTTCTCTGTTTGATTTGATCGTGTGCTGCCTGTGCGTCCGTCCACCTGCGTTTCTCGGCTTGCGCCGCCGCCGTGGCGGGGCGGTTCTTCCTACGTTTTACCAACACTGCCTGCTGGGACGACAATCAGAACACCCGCGTTGGCCCTTTGCTTGCCCGGACCTGCTCCCGCCCTCCCTCTGCCTCGTCCTGATTGTTGTTGTTGCACCCTCACGGGCATTTTGCCTACCCCCTCACGCAAGCGGTGTTTAGCCACTGCACCTGTTCTCTCCTTCTAAAATTCACTTCCATCCTATCTTTATTCTTCCTCTGAACCTCCTTCCCCCCTGTCACTAGCATTTTTCTAGTTCTAGGCGAAGCCACACCAGGACCACCTGTAGTAGCAACCACAACAACATGACTGGACGAGGCAAAGGCGGCAAGGGACTTGGAAAGGGGGGCGCCAAGCGTCATCGTAAGGTGCTTCGTGACAACATCCAGGGTATCACCAAGCCCGCCATTCGTCGTCTAGCTCGGCGTGGAGGTGTTAAACGTATATCCGGCCTCATCTACGAGGAGACCCGCGGCGTCCTCAAGGTGTTTCTGGAGAACGTCATCCGTGACGCCGTCACCTACACCGAGCACGCAAAAAGGAAGACCGTCACCGCCATGGATGTGGTGTATGCCCTGAAACAGCAGGGCCACACCCTTTATGGTTTTGGTGGTTAATCAACCTGATGGACGGGCGCACACCACCACCACCACCACGACAAACAAATATACGGACCTAATTTTAGGTCCACATTTAAATCGCTAAAGAGTTGGTTAGACACTGAGTAAATCGTTGAAAATATATCCAATCACATGATCCTCTCTAATTCTGGACTTGTGGTATGAGTATAGGTTGTGTGTGAACGTGTTGGAACCACTTCCTAATAATTGTCAGTCAGTCAGTCAGTCAACATTCACCTAACCTCCAGGTACCTCCCCTAACTTCCTGTAGCGTCACCGAACCTCACGAAATGTAACCCAATGTAGTTTATAATCTATCCTAACATGACATAACATAACCACGCACTATATTACTTCGGTAAGAGTAATGAGTTTTAATACACAAAGTTGCAGTTATCATTCATTCATACATACATACATACATACATACATACATACATACATAACATGCTAGTGGCAGGGGGGGATTGAAGTGAATTTTAGGAGGATAGAATAGGTGCAGTGGCTAAACAGCGCTTGCGTGAGGGACTTTAAGCAGCAACTCGCCTGGATGCGGCAGGATAGAGTCAGGTCAAGCGTCCGGTGCATGTTGGGTTCCGCCATGGTTTCTCAGTGTTTGGTCGGCTTGATTGTGTGTGTTGTTTTCTTGTTTGGAGGAAATGTCTTGGTATTCTTCTTCTTAGCTTTAAGTTGATTTTCTTCTAACTCTTCTCCTCTTGTTGTTCGTCTTCCTCGTGTCTGCTATCATTCTGTAAAGACTCTCTATATGTATGTAGGTATGAGTGAGTAACAGTTGCCGGTTACAGTGATACTTCATATTCGCTGGTGTTGTACTGTATGGCTTCGGTATTTCTTAATATACAAACAGCACCGTTAGTGGATTGAGGTATTTAAAAACCAGCCTGCATTACTTATATATAGAAATAAATAATGTGGCTTGGACAATAATGACGACTACTCTCTCCTACCTTCCCCAAACAAGGGCTTTTCGAAAGTATACATTGGACACAAATGACTTAGTACATCATAAATTTGTGGTTTAACAAAAGCCCTCATTAGAGAAAGGTGAAGGAGCACACAGTGAACATACAGATTAATGTTTGCACGCGTAGATCATGTAAGGTGAGATGTTGAACACCAGACACGTAGTGTAGTAACTCCCTCACAGATGGCGTTATGAGGGGCCTGATGATGTAGCAGTTACCTCACAGATGGTGTTATGAGGAAATTCACATGATGATGCTGTAGCAAAACATTCACTACGTGTTGTCGTAGCATCTTGGGGACACCACGTGGTCGACATGACTCACTCATTCAAGTGGGTGAGGTGTGGTCCCAGGCCTCTCTATCGTGGAGTCTCAGGGGAAGTATAACTGGGTACCTGGGACCTCACTGTGTGAAGGTGGTTAGCTAGCTTGGTTAAGACTCAACTGCCGAGTTGTTTTTCACTGAGTTAAGCACTGTTCACCACTATTCATCACTGGTTCCATTCCTTGGCCAAATGAAATAGTACCTTATGGCAAGAACTTGTTGATAGTCCGCTGGGGAGGAGGGTTCAGGGGATTGAGTTGGTATGGGCCAACATATAAATAATAATAATAATAATAATAATTAACGGTTTATTGAAAGAGCTTGGCAGCCAGAAGACTGAAAATATACAGTTACATATTTGGGGAATGGGTTACGAATTACAAATAATATACAAGTAACATGAGTGACACAAATAAGACATATAATAACTAGCTGGGGAAAAGCTCAAACTACAGTTCATTTCAACATAGTGACAGTGCAAGGAGTAGTGTTTACTGGGAG